>NC_053028.1:468884006-469035588 GCF_003073215.2 Triticum urartu
AGCCCATAAATCGAGCGTTGGAGCTTGCACACCTTGTCAGCATTCTTAGGATCGACAAAACCTTCCGTCTGCATCATATACAATTCTTCCTTAAGGAAACCATTAAGGAATGCCGTTTTGACATCCATTTGCCATATTTCATAATCATAGAATGCGGCAATTGCTAACTTGATTCGGACGGACTTCAGCTTCGCTACGGGTGAGAAAGTCTCATCGTAGTCAACCCCTTGAACTTGTCGATAACCCCTAGCGACAAGCCGAGCTTTATAGATGGTTACGTTACCATCCGCGTCTGTCTTCTTCTTAAAGATCCATTTATTTTCTATGGCTCGCCGATCATCGGGCAAGTCAGTCAAAGTCCATACTTCGTTTTCATAGATGGATCCTATCTCGGATTTCATGGCTTCCAGCCATTTGTCGGAATCCGGGCCCGCCATCGCTTCTTCATAGTTCGAAGGTTCACCATTGTCTAACAACAGGATTTCCAAGACAGGGTTGCCGTACCACTCTGGTGCAGAACGTGTCCTTGTGGACCTATGAAGTTCAGTAGCAACTTGATCTGAAGTTTCATGATCATCATCATTAACTTCCTCTCTAGTCGGTGCAGGCACCTCAGGAACATTTTCTTGAGCTGCGCCACTTACCGGTGCAAGAGGTAATACCTCATCAAGTTCTACTTTCCTCCCACTTATTTCTTTCGAGAGAAACTCTTTATCTAGAAATGACCCATTCTTGGCAACAAAGATCTTGCCTTCAGATCTGAGGTAGAAGGTATACCCAACAGTTTCTTTAGGGTATCCTATGAAGACACATTTTTCCGACTTGGGTTCGAGCTTTTCAGGTTGAAGTTTCTTGACATAAGCATCGAATCCCCAAACTTTTAGAAATGACAGCTTAAGTTTCTTCCCAAACCATAATTCATACGGTGTTGTCTCAACGGATTTCGAAGGAGCCCTATTTAAAGTGAATGCGGCAGTCTCTAAAGCATAGCCCCAAAATGACAGCGGTAAATCGATAAGAGACATCATAGATCGCACCATATCCAATAGAGTGTGATTACGACGTTCGGACACACCATTACGCTGAGGTGTTCCAGGCGGCGTGAGTTGTGAAACTATTCCACATTTTCTTAAGTGTGTGCCAAATTCGTGACTCAAGTATTCTCCCCCACGATCTGATCGCAAGAACTTGATTTTCTTGTCACGTTGATTCTCAACCTCACTCTGAAATTCTTCGAACTTTTCAAAGGTCTCAGACTTGTGTTTCATTAAGTAGACATACCCATATCTACTTAAGTCATCAGTGAGGGTGAGAACATAACGATAGCCACCGCGAGCCTCAACACTCATTGGACCGCACACATCAGTATGTATGATTTCCAATAAGTTGGTTGCTCGCTCCATTGTTCCTGAGAACGGAGTCTTGGTCATTTTACCCATGAGGCATGGTTCGCATGTGTCAAATGATTCGTAATCAAGAGACTCCAAAAGTCCATCTGCATGGAGCTTCTTCATGCGTTTGACACCTATGTGACCAAGGCGGCAGTGCTACAAGTATGTGGGACTATCATTATCAACCTTACATCTTTTGGTATTCACACTATGAATATGTGTAGCATTACGCTCGAGATTCATTAAGAATAAACCATTCACCATCGGAGCATGACCATAAAACATATCTCTCATATAAATAGAACAACCATTATTCTCGGATTTAAATGAGTAGCCATCTCAAATTAAATTAGATCCTGATACAATGTTCATGCTCAAAGCTGGCACTAAATAACAATTATTGAGGTTTAAAACTAATCCCGTAGGTAAATGTAGAGGCAGCATGCCGACGGCAATCACATCGACCTTGGAACCATTCCCGACGCGCATCGTCACCTCGTCCTTCGCCAGTCTCCGCTTATTCCGCAGCTCCTGCTTTGAGTTACAAATGTGAGCAACCGCACCGGTATCAAATACCCAGGAGGTACTACGAGTACTGGTAAGGTACACATCAATTACATGTATATCACATATACCTTTCGTATTGCCGGCCTTCTTGTCCGCTAAGTATTTGGGCAGTTCCGCTTCCAGTGACCACTTCCCTTGCAATAAAAACACTCAGTCTCGGGCTTGGGTCCATTCTTTGGCTTCTTCCTGGCAGCTTGCTTACCGGGCATGGCAACTCCCTTGCCGTCCTTCTTGAAGTTCTTCTTACCCTTGCCTTTCTTGAACTTAGTGGTTTTATTCACCATCAACACTTGATGTTCCTTTTTGATTTCCACCTCTGCTGATTTCAGCATTGAATACACCTCAGGAATGGTCTTTTCCATCCCCTGCATATTGAATTTCATCACAAAGCTCTTGTAGCTCGGTGGAAGCAACATAAGGATTCTGTCAATGACCGCGCCATCCGGGAGATTAACTCCCAGCTGAGTCAAGCGGTTATGCAACCCAGACATTTTGAGTATGTGCTCACTGACAGAACTATTTTCCTCCATCTTACAGCTGAAGAACTTGTCGGAGACTTCATATCTCTCGACCCGGGCATGAGCTTGAAAGACCATTTTCAGCTCTTCGAACATCTCATATGCTCCGTGTCTCTCAAAACGCATTTGGAGCCCCGGTTCTAAGCTGTAAAGCATGCCGCACTGAACGAGGGAGTAATCATCAGCACGTGACTGCCAAGCTTTCATAACGTCTTGGTTTTCTGGGACTGGTGCGTCACCTAGCGGTGCTTCTAGGACATAATCTTTCTTGGCATCTATGAGGATGATCCTCAGGTTCCGGACCTAGTCCGTATAGTTGCTGCCATCGTCTTTCAGCTTGGTTTTCTCTAGGAACGCGTTGAAGTTGAGGACAACGTGGGCCATTTGATCTACAAGACATATTGTAAAGATTTTAGACTAAGTTCATGATAATTAAGTTCATCTAATCAAATTATTCAATGAACTCCCACTCAGATAGACATCCCTCCGGTCATCTAAGTGTAACATGATCCGAGTTAACTAGGCCGTGTCCGATCATCACGTGAGACGGACTAGTCAACATCGGTGAACATCTTCATGTTGATCTTATCTTCTATACGACTCATGCTCGACCTTTCGGTCTTCCGTGTTCCGAGGCCATGTCTGTACATGCTAGGCTCGTCAAGTCAACCTAAGTGTATTGCGTGTGTAAATCTGGCTTACACCCGTTGTATTCGAACGTTAGAATCTATCACACCCGATCATCACGTGGTGCTTCGAAACAACGAACCTTCGCAACGGTGCACAGTTAGGGGGAACACTTTCTTGAAATTATTTCGAGGGATCATATTATTTAAGCTACCGTCGTTCTAAGCAAATAAGATGCAAAACATGATAAACATCACATGCAATCAAACAGTGACATGATATGGCCAATATCATTTGCTCCTTTTGATCTCCATCTTCGGGGCTCCATGATCATCGTTGTCACCGGCATGACACCATGATCTCCATCATCATGATCTCCATCATCGTGTCTTCTTGAAGTTGTCTCGTCATCTATTACTTCTACTACTATGTCTAACGCTTTAGCAATAAAGTAAAGTAATTACATGACGTTTATGTTGACACGCAGGTCATAAATAAATAAAGACAACTCCTATGGCTCCTACCAGTTGTCATACTCATCGACATGCAAGTCGTGATTCCTATTACAAGAACATGATCATCTCATACATCACATATATCATTCATCACATCCTTTGGCCATATCACATCACAAAACACTTGCTGCAAAAACAAGTTAGACGTCCTCTAATTGTTGTTGCAAGTTTTTACGTGGCTGCTATAGGTTTCTAGAAAGAACGTTTCTTACCTACGCCAAAACCACAACGTGAATTGCCAATTTCTATTTACCCTTCATAAGGACCCTGTTCATCGAATCCGATCCGACTAAAGTGGGAGAGACAGACACCCGCCAGCCACCTTATGCAACTAGTGCATGTCAGTCGGTGGAACCGGTCTCACGTAAACGTACGTGTAAGGTTGGTCCGGGCCGCTTCATCCCACAATGCCGCCGAATCAAGATAAGACTAGTAACGGCAAGATAATTGACAATATCGACACCCACAACTGCTTTGTGTTTTACTCGTGCATAGTAACTACGGATAGACCTAGCTCATGATGCCACTGTTGGGGAACGTAGCAGAATTTTAAAATTTTCTACGCATCACCAAGATCTATCTATGGAGTCATCTAGCAACGAGGGAGAGAGGAGTGCATCTACATACCCTTGTAGATCACGAGTGGAAGCGTTCAAGAGAACGGGGTTGATGGAGTCGTACTCGTCGTGATCCAAATCACCAAAGATCCTAGCGCCGAACGGACGGCACCTCCGCGTTCAACACACGTACGGAGCGAGGACTTCTCCCGCGCCTTGATCCAGCAAGGAGGAGGGAGAGGTTGAGGAAGAGGGCTCCAACAGCAGCACGACAGTGTGGTGGTGGTGAAGCTGCAGTACTCCGGCAGGGCTTCGCCAAGCTCTTACGGAGGAGGAGAGGTGTTGGGGAGGGGAGGGGCTGCGCCTTGGATGTTGTGTGCATCCCTCCCCTTGCCTCTCTATTTATAGGGGAAGGAGGAAGGGGGCCGGCCCCCTCTAGATGAGATCTAGAGGGGGGGCGGCGGCCAAGGGGAGGGGGCTTGTCCCCCAAGCAAGGGGGCGCCCCCTTTAGGGTTTCCCCCAACCCTAGGCGCATGGGCCCTAGGGGGGTGTGGCGCCCCAGCCCACTTGGGCTGGTTCCCTTCTCCATACAGCCCATAAGGCCCTCCGGAAGAGGTGGGCCCTCCCGGTGGCCCCGGTACAATATCGACATGCCCCCGAATCTTTCCGGTGACCGTATGACAACTTCCTACATATAAATCTTCACCTCCGGACCATTCCGGAACTCCTCGTGACGTCCGGGATCTCATCCGGGACTCCGAACAACATTCGGTAATCACATACAAGTCTTCCTAACAACCCTAGCATCACCGAACCTTAAGTGTGTAGACCCTACGGGTTCGGGAGACATGCAGACATGACCGAGACGACTCTCCGGTCAATAACCAACAGCGGGATCTGGATACCCATGTTGGCTCCCACATGCTCCTCGATGATCTCATCGGATGAACCACAATGTCGAGGATTCAATTAATCCGTAAACAATTCCCTTTGTCAATCGGTACGTTACTTGCCCGAGACTCGATCGTCGGTATCCCAATACCTTGTTCAGTCTCGTTACCGGCAAGTCACTTTACTCATACCGTAATGCATGATCCCGTGATCAACCACTTGATCACATTGAGCTCATTATGATGATGCATTACCGAGTGGGCCCAGAGATACCTCTCCGTCATATGGAGTGACAAATCCCAGTCTCGATTCATGCCAACCCAACAGACACTTTCGGAGATACCTGTAATGTACCTTTATAGTCACCCAGTTACGTTGTGACGTTTGGCACACCCAAGGCACTCCTACGGTATCCAGGAGTTGCACAATCTCATGGTCTAAGGAAATGATACTTGACATTCAGAAAAGCTACAACAAACGAACTACACGATCTTTGAGCTATGCTTAGGATTGGGTCTTGTCCATCACATCATTCTCCTAATGATGTGATCCCGTTATCAATGACATCCAATGTCCATAGTCAGGAAACCATGACTATCTTTTGATCAATGAGCTAGTCAACTAGAGGCTCACTAGGGACGTGTTGTGGTCTATGTATTCACACATGTATTACGATTTCCGGATACCACAATTATAGCATGAACAATAGACAATTATCATGAACAAAGAAATATAATAATAACCATTTTATTATTGCCCCTAGGGCATATTTCCAACACACACATATTAAGGAAGGCATAGATTCAATCCATCGGGTATCTTAGAAACATATACCACAAGCTTCGGAGTAAATAATACAAGCTCGAAAGTAGAGCATTTTTCAAAAGCAGATGATACAATTTACCAAAGGCATTATATACCCATGGAAAGGCTCACAAGGTTATTCAATATGAAGGACACTGTCGGATAAAATCCAACAAAGGAACTGATGTTCCATAAGGGATCTGATGTGAGCATCGATACTCAACCAGAGGAACAAGAATGCACGGGCATCATATTATAGAACATCTGAACAATTCGATGCTTAGATAACAAAGGAATTTATGATTTCCAAGTCAAAGGGTCAAAAGCAAACGCTCTGATTAAGGATGGATAAGTTGAGTAAGCTTAGAGGTAAAATCAGCAACAATTTGATTGGTCGAGATCCAACTCATGTTTTAAAATGACGTATGAGCCGAAAGGACGAATACTAGGATCTGACTGAGGATTGCGAGCATTCGCAACATATTGAATCAATGGACCCAAAATGATAGTGACAAAGGCTGCCGATAAGATTACGAGACTTATGGGATTAACCATAATGCAAGCAAGCAAGAATTTCAAGAGCAATAGGCTACTCAGGAGTTTCGGAAGACCGAATGGTACTTCGAAGACTTTTGCAAACCACATAAACAACTGGGAATAAGCATATGCTCGATAAGTGCGAGGGATTATCCGCAGGGGTATTTCTGCGGCAAGGAACTACAAGGCAGTAGCACAAGGTATTAGGCATAAAGATCTATAGAGATAGATCAAGACGCTTAATTGGACTTTCACAAAGCACATACCTTGACAAGATTTTGAAGAAGTTCAAAATGGATCAAGCAAAGAAAGGGTTCTTGCCTGTATTACAAGGTGTGAAGTTGAGTCAGACTCAATGCCCGACCACTACAGAAGATAGAGAGAAAATGAAAGATGTTCCTTATGCTTCAGCCATAGGCTCTATCATGTATGCAATGCTGTGTACCAGACCTGATGTGTGCCTTGCTATAAGTTTAGCAGGGAGGTACCAAAGTAATCCAGGAGTGGATCACTGGACAGCGGTCAAGAACATCCTGAAATGCCTGAAAAGGACTAAGGATATGTTTCTCGTATATGGAGGTGACAAAGAGCTCACCGTAAAAGGTTACGTTGATGCAAGCTTTGACACTGATCCGGACGATTCTAAATCGCAAACCAGATACGTGTTTACATTAAACGGTGGAGCTGTCAGTTGGTGCAGTTCTAAACAAAGCGTCGTAGCGGGATCTACATGTGAAGCGGAGTACATAGCTGCTTCGGAAGCAGCGAACGAAGGAGTCTGGATGAAGGAGTTCATAACCGATCTAGGTGTCATACCTAGTGCATCGGGTCCAATGAAAATCTTTTGTGACAATACTGGTGCAATTGCCTTGGCAAAGGAATCCAGATTTCACAAGAGGACCAAGCACATCAAGAGACGCTTCAATTCCATCTGGGATCTAGTCCAGGTGGGAGACATAGAGATTTGCAAGATACATACGGATCTGAATGTTGCAGACCAGTTGACTAAGCCTCTTCCATGAGAAAAACATGATCAGCACCAAGGCTCCATGGGTGTTAGAATCATTACTGTGTAATCTAGATTATTGACTCTAGTGCAAGTGGGAGACTGAAGGAAATATGCCCTAGAGGCAATAATAAATTTATTATTTATTTCCTTATATCATGATAAATGTTTATTATTCATGCTAGAATTGTATTAACTGGAAACATAATACATGTGTGAATACATAGACAAACTTAGTGTCACTAGTATGCCTCTACTTGACTAGCTCGTTAATCAAAGATGGTTATGTTTCCTAACCATGAACAAGGTGTTGTTATTTGATTAACGAGGTCACATCATTAGTTGAATGATCTGATTGACATGTCCCATTTCATTAGCTTAGCACCCGATCGTTTAGTATGTTGCTATTGCTTTCTTCATGACTTATACATGTTCCTATGACTATGAGATTATGCAACTCCCGTTTACCGGAGGAACACTTTGTGTGCTACCAAACGTCACAACGTAACTGGGTGATTATAAAGGAGCTCTACAGGTGTCTCCAAAGGTAGATGTTGGGTTGGCGTATTTCGAGATTAGGATTTGTCACTCCGATTGTCGGAGAGGTATCTCTGGGCCCTCTCGGTAATGCACATCACATAAGCCTTGCAAGCATTGCAGCCAATGAGTTAGTTGCAAGATGATGTATTACGGAACGAGTAAAGAGACTTGCCGGTAACGAGATTGAACTAGGTATTGGATACCGACGATCGAATCTCGGGCAAGTAACATACCGATGACAAAGGGAACAACGTATGTTGTTATGCGGTCTGACCGATAAAGATCTTCGTAGAATATGTAGGAGCCAATATGGGCATCCAGGTCCCGCTATTGGTTATTGACCGGAGATGTGTCTCAGTCATGTCTGCATTATTCTCGAACCGTAGGGCCCGCACGCTTAACGTTACGATGACAGTTATTATGAGTTTATGCATTTTGATGTACCGAAGTTAGTTCGGAGTCCCGGATGTGATCACGGACATGACGAGGAGTCTCGAAATGGTTGAGACATAAAGATTGATATATTGGAAGCCTATGTTTGGATATCGGAAGTGTTCCGGGTGAAATCGGTATTTTACCGGAGTACCGGGAGGTTACCGGAACCCCCCGGGAGCTGTATGGGCCTTAATGGGCTTTAGTGGAAAGGAGAAAGGGGCAGCCCTAGATGGGCCGCGCGCCTCCCCCCTCCCCTAGTCCTATTAGGACAAGAAGACGTGGCCGGCCCCCCTCTCTCTCTTTCCCCCTCAGCGAATCCTACTCCAACTAGGATTGGGGGGAGGAATCCTACTCCCAGAGGGAGTAGGACTCCCTTGGCGCGCCCTCCTTGGCCGGCCAGCCCCCTCCCCTTGGCTCCTTTATATACGGAGGCAGGGGACACCCCTAGACACACAAGTTGATCATTGAGATCGTTCCTTAGCCGTGTGCGGTGCTCCCTGCCACCATATTCCACCTCGATTATATTGTAGCAGTGCTTAGGCGAAGCCCTGTGACGGTAGAACATCAAGATCGTCACCATGCCGTCGTGCTGACGGAACTCCTCCCCGATGCTTTGCTGGATCGGAGCCCGGGGATCGTCATCGAGCTGTACGTGTGCTAAGAACTCGGAGGTGCCGGAGTAACGGTGCTTGGATCGGTCGGATCGGGAAGACGTACGACTACTTCCTCTACGTTGCGTCAACGCTTCCGCAGTCGGTCTGCGTGGGTACGTAGACAACACTCTCCCCTCTCGTTGCTATGCATCACCATGATCTTGCGTGTGCGTAGGAATTTTTTTGAAATTACTGCGTTCCCCAACAGGAGCTACACTACATATGTATGCATTCGTATCAAATGGAATAAGGCTATCATATGTGGACTGAACTTCAGAAAGCCGGAATAAGAGGGGGATATCTAGTCCTATCAAAGACTGCGCTTCTGGTAACCTCCATCTTGCAGCAGTAGAAGAGAGTAGATGGTAAGTTCACCAAGTAGCATCGGGTAGCATAATCCTATCCGATGATACTCCCCTCGTCGCCCTGTGAGAGAGCGATCACCGGTTGTATCTGGCACTTGGAAGAGCGTGTTTTATTAAGTATCCGGTTTTAGTTGTCATAAGGTCAAGGTACAACTTCGGGTCATCCTTTTACCGAAGATCACGGCTATTCGAATAGATTAACTTCCCTGTAGGGGTGCACCACATAACCCAACACGCTCGATCCCATTTGGCCGGACACACTTTTCTGGGTCATGCCCGGCCTCGGAAGATCAAAACATCGCAGCCCTACCTAGGCACAACAGAGAGGTCATCACGCCGGTCTGAATCCTATGGCGCAGGGGTCTGGGCCCATCGCCCGTTGCACACCTGCACGTTGCAAACACGGCAGGAAGCAGACCTAGCCTCTCAGGCGTTCCAGTCCAATCCGGCGCGCACCGGTCAGTCGCTGACGTCACGAAGGCTTCGACTGATACCATGACGTCGAGTGCCCATAACTGTCCCCGCGTAGATGGTTAGTGCGTATAGGCCAGTAGCCAGACTCAGATCAAATACCAAGATCTCGTTAAATGTGTTATCTTGAAATAACCGCCAACGCCGACCAGGGCCATGCCCACCTCTCTCCTAGGTGGTATCAACCTGCCCTGTCGCTTCGCCACAAAGATCCACTCAGAGGGCCGTCGGGACAAACATCCTTTCAGACCCAATCCGTGGATCACTCACGGGTACTCCTACGAGCCGACCCATCTTTAGTCACCACAAGTATCATATATTATGTATATAAGTATATACCCGTGATCAACTCCCGAGTGATAACGGCCCGATAGTATAGCATGACAGACGGACAAGAATGTAGGGCCACTGATGGTAAACTAGCATCCTATACTAAGCATTAGGATTGCAGGTAAGGTATCAACAGTTGTAGAAACAATGACAGGCTATGTATCAGAATAGGAGTAACGGAAGGCAGTAACAGGCTACACTACTCTAATGCAAGTAGTATAGAGGGTAGAGTAGGCGATATCTGGTGATCAAGGGGGGGGGGGCTTGCCTGGTTGCTCTAGCAAGAAGTAAGGGTCGTCAACACCGTAGTCGAACTGGGGGTCACCGGCAGTCTCGGGGTCTACCGGAAAGAAGTAACAGGGGGGGAACACAATAAATAATGGAGCAATCAAAGCAAGACAAAGCATAACATGGCAATACGCGGTGCTAGGGGTGACCTAACGCAATACTAGGCGATACTGGCGAAGGGGGGAAACATCCGGGAAAGTATCCCCGGTGTTTCGCGTTTTCGGACAGATGAACCGGAGGGTGAAAGTTGTGTGTTTGCTATGCTAGGGATGTGTGGCGGACGAACGGGTTGCGTATCCGGATTCGTCTCGTCGTTCTGAACAACTTCCATGTACAAAGTTTTTCCATCCGAGCTACGGTTTATTTTATATTAATTTTCAAAGTTTTATTCATTTTCTGAATTTAACTTAATTCAAAAATAAATGTAAAATACTATGTGCACCCAACTCTGGGTACACAGAAGCATACCAGAGGGGCTGACATGTGGGCCAAGGGGGACGCAGTTGACCGGTCAAAGTTTGACTAGTCAATAGGGGTGGGGCCCCCTGTCATTGTCTGCCTAGTTAACTAACAAGATTAGTTGAGACTAATTAAGCAGTTAACAGGTTGATTACCAGGATTAATTAGGTTAATTAATTGGTTACTGATTAAGCTTAATTAGTTTAATTAAACCAATTTAATTATCTTAATTAATTTGCTAATTAATTAATTAATTATTCTTTATATATATTTTTAATTCATTTTTCGTTTCACTGGGGCTGGGCCCACGTGTCATTGTCCCAGGCCACAAACGGGTTAATGGGCGCGGGCGTGGGTACTGGACCCGGACACGGGGCGATGTGCGGCGCGGTGTCACACAGGGCAGAAGCGGCGGGGCGAGGCCAGCACGGGCCGACCGGAGCAGTGAGCGGCAGCGGGCGCGGCCCCACGTGGGCGGGCGCGCGTGGGTGCGCGGCAGCAGGGGGCGCACGAGGCGCTCACCACGGGCGCGCGGGCTGGATCCGGTGACGGGAGGGAAGAGCGTGCAGGGGAAGAGAGAGCAGGGCGGAGCATAGCTGGCGGTGGCAGCAGCGACAGGGGTAGGCGGCGCGAGGCACGGCGTGCCGCACCGGGCGCGGGGCGGCGGTGTGCGAGCTGGAGCACGGGATAAACACGGTGACGACGGCGCCCGTGCATAGAGTAGGCAAGGGCACGCGCGCGGGGTGGCTAGGCGTGACACTCGAGTGCGAGGCACGCGGGCGTGGTGAGCGTGGCCTGTGCGGGGTGACCGGACGAGGCGGCGGGGGGGGGGGACGTGCGTGAAGGCATAGAGGAGGGGGGTTCGCTCACGGCCGGGGGGGGGAAGAGGGGCGGCGAGGCTCGATGGAGCCGTCGAGGGCGAGGCGAGGAGGCGTGCAGTCGGCGGGGAGGAAGACGGGGATGACGGCGTAGAGGACAGCGGGGGAAGGTCCGGCGAGGTCCAGGTCGTTGGCCGCCCGGCCGGCGCGGGGAGAGGCGTCGCCGAGCGCCCAATCCAATCTGGATCGGGGGGGGGAGCGAAGTGGGGAATGGCCGGTTGGGCCTGAGGGGGCAGTGGGCTGGCCAGCAGCTGGGCCAGCCTGGCTAGCTGCGCCGAATGGCCCAGGGGGAGGCTCTGTTTCTTTTTTTGTATTTCTTTGTTTTTTGTTTATTAGTTTTCTATTTATTTACTATATATTTTTGTTTTATAAAATATACAAGTAGTTCCTAAATTAGTGTTCCAAAATACCCCAATGCCACAAAAAGTTTGGTGACAAAATAAAATAGTTTAGTAATTTATTAATTGTAAAAAGCACTTAATTAATTGTTTTTGCTACTGTTTAAAATCCTTATAGTTCATTTAAGCATTTTATAAAAGCTTGGTTTCTCCACCATAATTGGTTACGATTTATTTGAAACAACCCGAACATTTTAGTTTTAATTTTTTTTGAAAACTTTTGTTGTTTGCTTTTCTTCTGAATTTGAATTTGAATCGGTTTCGAACTAGCGCGAGATTAGCAACAGTAACCGTGGTGACGCGGCATCATTAACAGAGGTTTACTATAGCTTAATTATCCGGGCGTCACAATTCTCCTCCACTACAAGAAATCTCATCCCGAGATTTAAGAGGTTCGATAAGGGGGGAAGTTTTGGTTACGAATTTCTAACGAATCGTCTCGGTCTTGGTTGCTCTTCTCGAAGAGGTCGATCCATTATGTTGATGTCTTCATTTCTCTGCTTCAGGTCATCATGATGAAGTTGTCGTCCTTCCTTCAGGATCTTCACCGTACTTACGAAAGAATAAAGGGTGGGTATTCCAGAAGAATGGACCTCTGCAAGGTCGACTATCTGGTCGATAACATCGGGGAAGGTGGCGGAAAGTAACTCTCGAATTGAAACTTAAGAAAATATCGAGAGTAAAGTAAGAAGGTACCCTGAGAAGTTTCAAACGGATAGGCAATCGTTTGATGTCTGAAACAACATGCGAAAGGGGCCCAAAGCAACGAGATTGAATATTGCGCCTGTTACCAGAGTAGATCACTAGGAAGGTGAGCCGTCAATTACATACGTAGCCAGGCTCAAGGATTAACTTTGGCAACAGGGTGTACAGGAGAGTCAGGTTTCGATCCTGTGGAACTGTGGGTTATGGGCCCACCATGTGGGTTAAAATAAGGAAGGGCGTTGACATCCGGCACGGCCATGATAGCAAGGCATGTCAGAGAATAATCGGTCTGTTATGTTGTCTGCATCATTGGTACCAAGGGCGAGGGACGAAGAGAACCTTTTTCCTGCTCGTTGAATGAGGCGGACCATTAGGCAAAGTTCTCGTCCATCGGTGGCTACCAGAATGTCATCAACAATAGTAACACAGTCTTACTGATAGAGTTGTACACCGAGGTGTTTACATAAGCAGTGAATTATTACTGCTTAGATCATATAGATCACAAGAAAGGTTTAACCAAACAACGGAAAGAAAAATATGGTTATCAGATTAAACAGAACAAAAGAAAGGAAAATGTGTTTAAACACTTATTTCAGGGGTATATCCTTCCCAAGGACAAGCAGAGCATGATATCCTTGGCAGGATGTAATGTAGAAAACTCTTTAGGAAAGGAGAGAGAAATTGCATGACATTACCCATGCAACGGTGTTTGGATAATTCAGCAAGTAACATTTAGCATTAGGCTTCAAATGTTCTTGTTGAAAATCGGAGCACCTCAGACATGCTTCGAGATGGCATTAACAAGGTCTTCAAGCAAAAGTCAGACTTTGGATGCACGGAGGATTCATCAGGAACAACTGGCAGAATAAGTCTTACAATTTCCTCATGTAAGAGTGTTTAACCTAGCTGAAAAGGAAAACTATAGCAATAGAGCCTTCGGCCAGGTGTGCTAGGCATGACATCACCTTACCGGGTCATATAAAGACCAATGTTATAACTCTTGAAAATATATTCCGACCATCATATCTGACCGAGATTTAGATCTGATTGGTGTCAGGATACCTTAGACTCTGGATGCCTGAGCAGAAAAAGGTGCGACACAAATTGACGAGATGACATTATAAGATCCTCGGGAAATGAACTATGGAAGCAAGTTCGAAATAAGAGTCCATCATTAAAACCAAGAAGAGGATGAGGAGGTGGCTGATGGACTCAACGACGATTCATTGAGAATTCCAAAAGGATGGATTTCCACAACTATGTGAATAAGGAGATAACATTTGTCAGATCAGATGACATAATGAGGTATGCTTGAGGAAAACATACACAATTAAACATTGGTTGAAAGGTGCACCCGAATTATGGGGTTAGGTAGCATGATCAATGTTAGAACGGTGGTTCAACAACCGATAGGCTAAGAATGAATTATCGATCATTAACTTCAAAGCAATAGGATTGCTAGAAGTGCAGAATCCATACAACACCGGTCACTTGTGGGTACCCCGGTTGGAATCAACACGAGGACCAAGAAAGAATGGTGATGGTGAGAAGTATCATTATAGCAAGAATTCTTAAGAGGTGGAGCAATCCTCACAACCTTCTTGACATTAAAGATGGTAATACTCCGCGGTAGAACATACCATAAGTCGGATAGCAAGGAACTCAAGGTACAACACAAAACAGGAACAAGTTTTGTGTTGGAGGGAATGCAATAATGTTGTCGATGATAACCCAAATCATCGAGGGCAAAGGATGCTATTTCTCATCAAGAATTCGATTGATATCCTGGAAACACTCAGAATGTTGATGATGATCACGACACATTTGTCGACAGGTTTCATGAAGATGTAATCGACCAGCGACGACATCAATTCAAAGGAATGATGAAGCGAAAGGTTATTGGAACCATGGGTACGACACAACTCGAAATCAAGCTTGTTGTTCAAGGCAAAATGATATGATGAGGAAAATCGACGTAAGCTTAGCTCATTATCGAAAATTGTGCTTTGGAAAGAAGGACCAGACAACACAGTTAAAAAGTTGCACGCTAATGATATAGCCGATCAAGCTAGGAATGACTTGAAGGGTTATTAAATCATAAGCAACGAAAATTACTTAGAGTTATTGAATCGGAGTGCGGAATCGATTCACTTAACGGTGTTCTCGAGGGACTAACAACTCAGAACCTGGGGGGATCCGAGATCGGTGAGAAGCAATACTAGATGAAGACTCGCAGGAAGCAACACAATTCTCGAGATACCAGAAGTTAATACTCGAGGAAGATCAAAAATAGAGGTTGCGGAGATGTATCGATCAACAAAAGACAAGTGCTTAAACTTGTCTGAGAAATGGAATCAAGGAGAAAATGTGGTCGGGACCACGATTGCAAATGATCAATACATAGATACCAAATGATTTCCTATCAAGGAAATAGTTATTATTACAAGAAGCTTCTATGATAGGATCTACATCGTGTCCATGGGCATGAACACAAAGTTCAAGGTCGACTCCCACTTTTTTAATGTATAACCTTCCATTCACTTCTCGCTTTCATAAAGGCATTAGTGTTGAAAGTTTTACCTGGTGAAATACCAGATGAGTATGACTCATGAAAACTTCTGAGTTCACACTGTTGGGGAACGTAGCAGAATTTTCAAATTTTCTACGCATCACCAAGATATATCTATGGAGTCATCTAGCAACGAGGGAGAGAGGAGTGCATCTACATACCCTTGTAGATCACGAGCGGAAGCGTTCAAGAGAACGGGGTTGATGGAGTCGTACTCGTCGTGATCCAAATCACCGAAGATCCTAGCGCCGAACAGACGGCACCTCCGTGTTCAACACACGTACGGAGCGAGGACGTCTCCCGCGCCTTGATCCAGCAAGGAGGAGGGAGAGGTTGAGGAAGAGGGCTCCAACAGCAGCACGGCGGCGTGGTGGTGGTGAAGCTGCAGTACTCCGGCAGGGCTTTGCCAAGCTCTTACGGAGGAGGAGAGGTGTTGGGGAGGGGAGGGGCTGCGCCCTGGATGTTGTGTGCAGCCCTCCCCTTGCCCCTCTATTTATAGGGGAAGGAGGAAGGGTGCCGGCCCCCTCTAGATGAGATCTAGAGGGGGGGGGGGGCAAGGGGGGGGGGCTTGCGCCCCAAGCAAGGGGGGCGCCCACTTTAGGGTTTCCCGCAACCCTAGGCGCATGGGCCCTAGGGGGGTGTGGCGCCCCAGCCCACTTGGGCTGGTTCCCTTCTCCATACAGCCCATAAGGCCCTACGGAAGAGGTGGCCCCTCCCGGTGGACCCCCGGAACCCCTCCGGTGGCCCCGGTACAATACCGACATGCCCTTGAACCTTTCTGGTGACCGTATGACAACTTCCTACATATAAATCTTCACCTCCGGACCATTCCGGAACTCCTCGTGACGTCCGGGATCTCATCTGGGACTCCGAACAACATTCGGTAATCACATATAAGACTTCCTAACAACCCTAGCGTCACCGAACCTTAAGTGTGTAGACCCTACGGGTTCGGGAGACATGCAGACATGACCGAGACGACTCTCTGATCAATAACCAGCAGCGGGATCTGGATACCCATGTTGGCTCCCACATGCTCCTCGATGATCTCATCGGATGAACCACGATGTCGAGGATTCAATCAATATGTATACAATTCCCTTTGTCAATCGGTACGTTACTTGCCCGAGACTCGATCGTCGGTATCCCAATACCTTGTTCAGTCTCGTTACCGGCAAGTCACTTTACTTGTACCGTAATGCATGATCCCGTGATCAACCACTTGATCACATCGAGCTCATTATGATGATGCATTACCGAGTGGGCCCAGAGATACCTCTCCGTGATACGGAGTGACAAATCCCAGTCTCGATTCATGCCAACCCAATAGACACTTTCGGAGATACCTGTAATGTACCTTTATAGTCACCCAGTTACGTTGTGACGTTTGGCACACCCAAGGCACTCCTACGATATCCGGGAGTTGCACAATCTCATGGTCTAAGGAAATGATACTTGACATTCAGAAAAGCTACAGCAAACGAACTACACGATCTTTGAGCTATGCTTAGGATTGGGTCTTGTCCGTCACATCATTCTCCTAATGATGTGATCCCGTTATCAATGACATCCAATGTCCATAGTCAGGAAACCATGACTATCTTTTGATCAATGAGCTAGTCAACTAGAGGCTCACTAGGGACGTGTTGTGTTCTATGTATTCACACGTGTATTACGATTTCCGGATAACACAATTATAGCATGAACAATAGACAATTATCATGAACAAAGAAATATAATAATAACCATTTTATTATTACCTCTAGGGCATATTTCCAACACACACATATTAAGGAAGGCATAGATTCAATCCATCGGGTATCTTAGAAACATATACCACAAGCTTTGGAGTAAATAATACAAGCTCGAAAGTAGAGCATTGTTCAAAAACAGATGATACAATTTACCAAAGGCATTATATACCCATGGAAAGGCTCACAAGGTTATTCAATATGAAGGACACTGTCGGATAAAATCCAACAAAGGAACCGATGGTCCATAAGGGATCTAATGTGAGCATCGGTACTCAACCAGAGGAAGAAGAATGCACGGGCATCATATTATAGAACATCTGAACAATTCGATGCTTAGATAACAAAGGAATTTATGATTTCCAAGTCGAAGGGTCAAAAGCAAACGCTCTGATTAAGGATGGATAAGTTGAGTAAGCTTAGAGGTAAAATCGGCAACAATTTGATTGGTTGGGATCCAACTCATGTTTTAAAATGACGTATAAGCCGAAAGGACGAATACTAGGATCTGACTGAGGATTGCGAGCATTCGCAACATATTGAATCAATGGACCCAAAATGATAGTGACGAAGGCTGCCGATAAGATTACGAGACTTATGGGATTAACCATAATGCAAGCAAGCAAGAATTTCAAGAGCAATAGGCTACTCAGGAGTTTCGGAAGACCGAATGGTATTTCGAAGACTTTTGCAAACCACATAAACAACTGGGAATAAGCAGATGCTCGATAAGTGCGAGGGATTATCCGCAGGGGTATTTCTGCGGCAAGGAACTACAAGGAAGTAGCACAAGGTATTCTCGGGGTATCTTGTAATAACAAGATCGACTGGGAATAGAAGCAAGAACGACAGGTGAAAGCATTTATCCATAGGGATATTTCGGTGGTAGGGAATTGCAAAGGCAACGGCACAAGACCTCGATAGAATATCGGAGAGTATCTTCGAAATCTTCTAGTGTAGCCGGCGATCATCTGAACTGAAGGGGCTCTCCGGAAAAAAGTATTTTTGAGAACCTAAAGTAAGATTTTAGTAAATTCATTAAACCCGAATAGAAGAGAGTTCAGAATCCCAGAGTAAAGGTCGAGGAATAAAAGATCCTACTACCACCCAATGGCGACATGGGCCCATAAGCCGCACAGCCATGTTAGTACTAGTTTTTCAATGACTAGACTCGACTTCGGCCAAGGAGTGTGGAAGGGGGATTCCTACAGGCAGTCGGCTCTGATACCAACTTGTGACGCCCCCGATTCAATCGTACACTAATCATACACGCAAACGTGTACGATAAAGATCAGGGACTCACGGGAAGATATCACAACACAACTCTACAAATAAAATAAGTCATACAAGCATCATATTACAAGCCAGGGGCCTCGAGGGCTCGAATACAAGAGCTCGATCATAGACGAGTCAGCGTAAGCAACAATATCTGAGTACAGACATAAGTTAAACAAGTTTGCCTTAAGAAGGCTAGCACAAACTGGGATACAGATCGAAAGAGGCGCAGGCCTCCTGCCCGGGATCCTCCTAAACTACTCCTGGTCGTCGTCAGCGGGCTGCACGTAGTAGTAGGCACCTCCCGAGTAGTAGTAGTCGTCGTCGATAGTGGCGTCTGGCTCCTGGGATCCAATGTCTGGTCACAGCAATCGGGTATAGGAAAGCGGAAAAAGGGGGAGCAAGCAACCGTGAGTACTCATCCAAAGTACTCGCAAGCAAGGAGCTACACTACATATGTATGCATTGGTATCAAATGGAATAAGGCTATCATATGTGGACTGAACTGCAGAAAGCCGGAATAAGAGGGGGATAGCTAGTCCTATCGAAGACTACACTTCTGGTAACCTCCATCTTGCAGCAGTAGAAGAGAGTAGATGGTAAGTTCACCAAGTAGCATCGGGTAGCATAATCCTATCCGATGATACTCCCCTCGTCGCCCTGTGAGAGAGCGGTCACCGGTTGTATCTGGCACTTGGAAGAGTGTGTTTTATTAAGTATCCGATTTTAGTTGTCATAAGGTCAAGGTACAACTCCAGGTCATCCTTTTATCGAAGATCACGACTATTCGAATAGATTAACTTCCCTGCAGGGGTGCACCACATAACCCAACACTCTCGATCCCATTTGGCCGGACACACTTTTCTGGGTCATGCCCGGCCTCGGAAGATCAACACGTCGCAGTCCTACCTAGGCACAACAGAGAGGTTAGCACGCCGGTCTAAATCCTATGGCGCAGGGGTCTGGGCCCATCGCCCTTTGCACACCTGCATGTTGCGAACACGGCCGGAAGCAGACCTAGCCTAGCAGGCGTTCCAGTCCAATCCGGCGCGCACCGCTCAGTCGCTGACGTCACGAAGGCTTCGGCTGATACCACGACGTCGAGTGCCCATAACTGTCCCCGCGTAGATGGTTAGTGCGTATAGGCCAGTAGCCAGACTCAGATCAAATACCAAGATCTCGTTAAATGTGTTATCTTGAAATAACCGCGAACGCCGACCAGGGCCAGGCCCACCTCTCTCCTAGGTGGTCTCAACCTGCCCTGTCGCTTCGCCACAAAGATCCACTCAGAGGGCCGTCGGGACAAACATCCTTTCGGACCCAATCCGTGGATCACTTGCGGGTACTCCTACGAGCCGACCCGTCTTTAGTCACCACAAGTATCATATATTATGTATATAAGTATATACCCGTGATCAACTCCGGAGTGATAACGGCCCGATAGTATAGCATGGCAGACGGACAAGAATGTAGGGCCACTGATGGTAAACTAGCATCCTATACTAAGCATTAGGATTGTGGGTAAGGTATCAACAGTTGTAGAAACAATGACAGGCTATGCATCAGAATAGGAGTAACGGAAGGCAGTAACATGCTACACTACTCTAATGCAAGCAATATAGAGGGTAGAGTAGGCGATATCTGGTGATCAAGGGGGGGGGCTTGCCTGGTTGCTCTGGCAAGAAGTAAGGGTCGTCAACACCGTAGTCGAACTGGGGGTCACCGGCAGTCTCGGGGTCTACCGGAAAGAAGTAACGGGGGGGGGGGGACACAATAAATAATGGAGCAATCAAAGCAACACAGAGCATAACATGGCAATACGCGGTGCTAGGGGTGACCTAATGCAGTACTAGGCGATATTGGCGAAGGGGGGAAACATCCGGGAAAGTATCCCCAGTGTTTCGCGTTTTCGGACAGATGAACTGGAGGGGGAAAGTTGTGTGTTTGCTATGCTAGGGATGTGTGGCGGACGAACAGGTTGCGTATCCGGATTTGTCTCGTCGTTCTGAACAACTTTCATGTATAAAGTTTTTCCATCCGAGCTACGGTTTATTTTATATTAATTTTCAAAGTTTTATTCATTTTCTGAATTTAACTTAATTCAAAAATAAATGTAAAATACTATGTGCACCCAACTTTGGGTACACAGAAGCATACCAGAGGGGCTGACATGTGGGCCAAGGGGGACCCAGTTGACCGGTCAAAGTTTGACTAGTCAACACGGGTGGGCCCCCTGTCATTGTCTGCCTAGTTAACTAACAAGATTAGTTGAGACTAATTAAGCAGTTAATAGGTTGATTACCAGGATTAATTAGGTTAATTAATTGGTTACTGATTAAGCTTAATTAGTTTAATTAAACCAATTTAATTATCTTAATTAATTTGCTAATTAATTAATCATTATTCTTTATATATATTTTTAATTCGAATTTCGTTTTACTGGGGCTGGGCCCACGTGTCATTGTCCCAGGCCACAAATAGGTTAACGGGCGCGGGCGTGGGTACTGGACCCGGACACGGGGCGATGTGCGGCGCGGCGTCACATAGGGCAGAAGCGGCGGGGCGAGGCCAGCACGGGCCGACCGGAGCAGTGAGCGGCAGCGGGCGCGGCCCCGCGTGGGCGGGCGCGCGTGGGTGCGCGACAGCAGGGGGCGCACGGGGCGCTCACCACGGGTGCGCAGGCTGGATCCGGTGACGGGAGGGAAGAGCGTGCAGGGGAGGAGAGAGCAGGGCGGAGCACAGCTGGCAGCGGCAGCAGCGACGGGGGTAGGCGGCGCGAGGCACGGCGTGCCGCAGCGGGCGCGGGACGGCGGTGTGCGAGCTGGAGCACGGGATGAACGCGGCGACGACGGCGCCCGTGCGTACAGTAGGCAAGGGCACGCGCGCGGGGTGGCTAGGCGCGACACTCAAGTGCGAGGCACGCGGGCGTGGTGAGCGTGGCCTGCACGGGGTGACCGGACGAGGCGGGGGGGGGTGCGTGAGGAAGGCATAGAGGAGGGGGGGTTCGCTCACGGTCGGTGGGGGGAAGAGGGGCGGCGAGGCTTGATGGAGCATCGAGGGCGAGGCGAGGAGGCGTGCAGTCCGGCGGGGAGGAAGACGGGGATGACGGCGTAGAGGACAGCGGGGGAAGGTCCGGCGAGGTCCAGGTCGTTGGCCGCCCGGCCGGCGCGGCGAGAGGCGTCGCCGAGCGCCCGATCCAATCTGGATCGGGGGGGGGGGGGAGGAGTGGCGAGTGGGGGAGGGGATGGTACGGTCGGGGTTAGGTCGGGGGGAGTGGGAGGATAAGGGAATGGGGAATGGCCGGTTGGGCCTGAGGGGGCAGTGGGCTGGCCAGCAGCTGGGCCAGCCTGGCTAGTTGGGCCGAATGGCCCAGGGGGAGGTTCTGTTTCTTTTTTTTGTATTTCTTTGTTTTTTGTTTATTAGTTTTCTATTTTATTTACTATATATTTTTGTTTTATAAAAAAATACAAGTAGTACCTAAATTAGTGTTACAAAATACCCCAATGCCACAAAAAGTTTGGTGACAAAATAAAATAGTTTAGTAATTTATTAATTGTAAAAGGCACTTAATTAAATTGTTTTTGCTACTGTTTAAAATCCTTATAGTTCATTTAAGCATTTTATAAAAGCTTGGTTTCTCCACCATAATTGCTTACGATTTATTTGAAACAACCCGAACATTTTAGTTTTAATTTTTTTGAAAACTTTTGTTGTTTGCTTTTCTTCTGAATTTGAATTTGAATCGGTTTCGAACTAGCGCGAGATTAGCAACAGTAAGGATGGTGACGCGGCATCATTAACGGAGGTTTACTATAGCTTAATTATCCGGGCGTCACACTTTTATTTAGGAATGGAGAGAGTACTTATTAAAGAAGAACGAAAGAGGAACATGGTAAAGAAGAGCAAGCAGATTTTGGATAATAAAATGTTCATGGCGCAGTGCCCACACATGATGAACGACAACACATTAAGAAAGCAGCTCCCTGTTGTCTCTCTATATGTGGTGCACATGCTTTTTCGAAAGTAAAGTAGGAACATTAGCTGACCAATTAAATGTTATCTGTTTTAGTAATATCAGCATCATATCAGAATCGTAATTGAGCAACAAGTTTGGAATTATGAGTGGCACGTTGTTTAGCTTGATGGATTCAGGAGCAGTGCTAAGCAGGTACGATAATGGTACTGAATATAAAGGCATGTCTTGAAAGTGCAACTATCCCTAGATGGTTTTGGTAATTCCTAACAACATATAGCTCATTGAGCTAATGCTATTTCAAGATTAATATCTCAGGAAAGCTGATTGGCATGGCATGGATGAGAAAAGTGGACCCCTCAAAATGCTAAGGACAAAGGATTGGTTCAAGCTCAAAGCTCAAGACTCTACATTTTCCATTTTAGTGATCGAAGATCACATTGAGTCTATAGGAAAGCCAATACTATCAAGGAGGGATGAGGTGTTGCTTAATGAGGTTCTTGCTCAAAATGCTTAGTGATATGCTCCAAAACCCTCAACTACTTTCTCACATCCACATATGACCTAAACCAAAAGTCAAACTCGGCCCCACCGATTTTTCCTATCCGGCGCCACCGAGTTGTAACATCCCAAATTTTCAATTTGGAATGTTATACATTAGATCATCATTGCATACCATATTTTATTTTGCATTTTGGTTGATCCTAGAAATTCTACGCAACTCAATGACCCACGGAGAGAGTTGGGGATTTCGTTATTTTCATATTTGAGTTTTCTCAAATTTTGAGAATAGGATCATTTGATTTCATTTATTTTATCATCAATTATTTCTATTACAAAAATATGAGAGAGGGAATAAAATGACTTTCCCAAAATAAAGAAATATTGAGGATTTAATAATAAAATCAAATAAGATTTTATTTCGGAGTTTTTCGGTGTTTTATTTGAATTTAGGAAAAATGTGCGTTTTTCAAAATTGCATTTAGGTCCCAAATAAATGTTCACCTTGTGAGGCTTGATTTTAGAAGCCCGTGAAAATTTATTTCGGAATTTTTGGAGTCCGTTTAGTATTTCTTTTATTTTTCTTCTGCGCGTAATTATTTAAAAAAAAAAACGAACCGACCTACGGGCCGTGTCCTATCCGGACTCCGGCCCGACTCGCCCTTTATAATCCGGCCCACCCCAGGCCAAACCCTAACCCCAGGCCGCCCCAAACCCCGCCCGCCGCCGCCGCGTCGCGCCGCCGTCGCCGCCCGCCGCCCCGCCGAACGCCGCCGCCGTCGATCCCGCCGCCCGAGGTTCGCCGCGCCTCGAAATCTGTGCCGTCGGTTTTTTTAAAAAACCGATCGGTTTTCGTCGGTTTATTTTTTTTAGATTCGATTTTTTTAAATAGATCGGTTTTTCCGGTTTATTTAAATAGCGAGCGTTTGTCCGTTCGTTCGTTCTAACGAATGTTCGTCGTTTTTCTTTTTCTCGGATTAAATCCGTGATTTTTTTGATCGCGATTCCTGATCCGATTTTCGTTTTAGTATAACTTTTCGCTCGTTTATGGGAATCAGGCGATTCAAGCGCCTAGAGTTTTGTCTCAAAACCCTCTATCCGTTTAACCAACTTAAACAAGATTTTGCTACTGTAAAATTTGCCCTAGATCCAGACTAGTAGAACGAAGCTGTTTTCTTTCGCCGTTTGACTTTCGTTGCTTCGTTCGATTTGATTCTTTTTGCCAACTGGAGTTCTTAAGTTGAACCTTCTGGTTAGATCTCTTATTTGAGTTTTATCTGTACATTAGATGAGTACTTATTGTATGCTTGTTTGTTTGTCTACGATAGAATACCCGGAGTGCTCCGCCTGCTACTTCGAATCTCTAGGTTTCCCGGATCATCAGCAAGGCAAGTAACACTTTGATCATACCTTTTCTACTACCCAGTTTTATTGCATTAGATCAATCCTCACACATTGCATGGTTAGGATCTAACTAAATTGTGGGATGGGAAGTAGATGAGGTAGTACCTATTACCTGTTTATTATCAAACCTTTGGGAGTTACTTCTACGTTTGCTTATTATGCCATGCTATGCTAGTAGACGTGGATTGGGTGAGTGATATCCATGACAGATGTGAGTTTTGTTAATTAATGGTTTATCTAAGGTGGCAACTTAAACACACATCTGGGAGGATTGAGGCACCTGGGTATTCCAGGACTTGCTTGTTTTCTTTTGGACCGCCACCCAGGCTCAAAGGGATCATGAGACTATTCATACTAGAAACTTCCGTGTGCAGCCACAAGCTATTATGGGCTCTAGCATAGTTGACTAAGTCGTGCGAACTCTTACAGTGGTAGACTAGCAGATGTAGGGGATGTAGGTGGTACGGTCTACCCGATCGTAAGGTGCTAGCGCTTCTGAAAGACTATGTCTCGGTCATCCGTCTTCTCAAACACCATGTAGTGCGAGAAACCAAACGGAGGCGATCGAGTCTTGTGGGGAAAAGTGCGCAAACCTCTGTAGAGTGTAATAAACTAACCATGGTTAGCCGTGTCCCCGGTTATGGACATCTTGAGTATCTAGTACCTGGATTATCATGTGAATCTCAACATGTTACTCTAAATTAATTTTGTTGGGTTATGTTTAATGATGATGCTTAATTGGGATTGAGAATGCTGTCAACCATTCTCAATGTTTAACAACTACCATGATAGTTAAATAAATTTTATTCCTTTGTAGTAGGGAAAAATTGGCTTTACGCAAAACTGTAACCATAGAGCTTTCCACCAGCCAAATATGCATATAGTATAGCTATTTCATTTCATTACTCTCTATGTGTTACATTGCCAGCATATTCCATGTGCTGACCCGTTTCGGGCTGCAATGTTAATGTTGCAGACTTTTCAGACGAAGATTAAGGAGTTTTAGGTCGTGGTTCTATACTCAGTGATGCCGTTGGAGTTGATGGACTCACTTATCATCCAAGCCTTCCGCTGTTATCGTTATTAGATGGCCTTAAGCCATATTTATTGTAATAAGTTCTCTTTTGAGACACTCGATGTAATAAGTGTGTGATTGCTACTCTGCTATAAATCCTCCGAGTACTGTGTGGTGTCAGCATTACTGATCCAGGGATGACACCGGAGCACAGAGATCAGACTGTTTGAGGTCTGGTCGCTACACGAGTTTCAAATGTCATAGCCACTGCCACAAACCCTAGGCAAATCGGTCTCACCGATAGGGATCTCGGTCTCACCGAGATGGGGATGTAATCTCTCTGTTTCCCTTTGTAACACTTCGGTCTCACCGAGATGAGCGATTGGTCCCACCGAGATTGCAATGTAAACTCTCTGTTTTCCCTTCGTAACGTTTCGGTCTCACCAAAATGAGCGATCGGTCCCACCGAGTTTACCTGACCAACTCTCTGATTAGCTTATTACCAAAATCGGTCTCACCGAGTTTGTGTAATCGGTCTCACCGAGATTATGTTGTTCCCTAACCCTAATCGTATCGGTCCTACCGAGTTGCATGTCGGTCCCACCGAAAACCCTAACGGTCACTAGCTTTGCTAAATCGGTCAGACCGAGTTTAACCATTCGGTCCCACCGAGTTTGGGAAGTTATGTGTAACAGTTAGATTTTGTGTGGAGGCTATAAATACCCCTCCACCTCCTCTTCATTCATGGAGAGAGCCATCAGAACAAACCTACACTTCCAACCTATATTTTCTGAGAGAGAACCACCTACACTTGTGTTGAGACCAAGATATTTCATTCCTACCATATGAATCTTGATCTCTAGCCTTTCCCAAGTTGCTTTCCACTCAAATCTTCTTTCCACCAAATCTATATCCTGTGAGAGAGAGAGAGTTGAGTGTTGGGGAGACTATCATTTGAAGCACAAGAGCAAGGAGTTCATCATCAACACAACATTTGTTACTTCTTGGAGAGTGGTGTCTCCTAGATTGGCTAGGTGTCACTTGGGAGCCTCCGACAAGATTGTGGAGTTGAACCAAGGAGTTTGTAAGGGCAAGGAGATCGCCTACTTTGTGAAGATCTACCGCTAGTGAGGCAAGTCCTTCATGGGCGATGGCCATGGTGGGATAGACAAGGTTGCTTCTTCGTGGACCCTTCGTGGGTGGAGCCCTCCGTGGACTCGCGCAACCGTTACCCTTCGTGGGTTGAAGTCTCCATCAATGTGGATGTACGATAGCACCACCTTTCGGAACCACGACAAAAACATCCGTGTCTCCAATTGCGTTTGAATCCTCCAAATCCTCCCCTTTACATTCTTGCAAGTTACATGCTTTACTTTTCGCTGCTCATATACTCTATGCATGCTTGCTTGAATTGTGTTAAGATTGCTTGACTTGTCCAAAGTTGCTAAAATCTGCCAAGATCTAAAATTGGGAAAATGCTAGATTTTTATTTGGTCAAGTAGTCTAATCACCCCCCTCTAGACATACTTTCGATCCTACAAGTGGTATCAGAGCTTTGGTCTCCATTTTCTTTGATTTTCATAGCCTTTGGAAGTCATAGCCTTGGTTTCACAACCTAGGAGAGTATGGCGTCTAGCGAGGGAAATTACCACCGTAGAGGTCCTTACTTTGATGGCACTAATTTTGCTAGTTGGAAGCATAAGATGAAAATGCATATTCTTGGACATAACCCCGCTGTTTGGGCTATTGTGTGTGTTGGCTTGCAAGGTGAATTCTTTGATGGGAGAGAACCGAACCGTGAAGCTACTGCGGAAGAGTTGAAAATTCTACAATACAATGCTCAAGCTTGTGATATCCGCTTCAACGGATTGTGCCCCGAAGAATTGAACAAAATCAGCCGTCTTGAGAATGCAAAGGAAATTTGGGATACTTTGATTGATATGCACGAAGGTACCGACTCCGTCAAGGAATCCAAGTTGGATGTGCTTCAAAGTCAACTTGACAAGTTCAAAATGAAGGATGGTGAAGGTGTCGCTGAAATGTACTCTAGGCTTGCTCTTATCACAAATGAGATTGCCGGCTTAGGAAGTGAAGAGATGACCGACAAATTCATCATCAAGAAGATCCTAAGAGCCTTGGATGGGAAATACGATACTGTATGCACATTGATCCAAATGATGCCACATTACAAAGATCTCAAGCCAACGGAAGTCATTGGAAGAATTGTTGCTCATGAGATCTCACTCAAGGATAAGGAGGAGCTCCATAACAAGTCAAGTGGTGCTTACAAAGCCTCATGTGAAGCTCCCACATCATCAAGTGAGAAACAAACCTTCAATGAAGAATTGAGCCTAATGGTGAAGAACTTCAACAAGTTCTACAAGAATAGAAGCAAAGAGAGAAGTTCCAAGTCAAGGTCCTACAATGACAAAAGATCTTCTAGTCGAGAGCAAAACTGCTACAATTGTGGAAGACCCGGACACTATTCCAATGAGTGTACGGCACCCCACAAGAGAAGAGAAGATTCTCCCAAAAGAAGAAGTAGAAGAGAAGAATCACCATCGAGGGAGAGAAGGAGTAGGGATGATCATTATGAACAAAGACCCTCCCGGAGAAGCAAGGATTAGGAAAGGAAGGACAAGTCATCAAGGAGCTACACAAAACGAAGACATCAAGCTCATGTTGGTGAATGGGTATCTGGCTCCAACTCCGACAGTCACTCCGAGAGAAGCTATCACTCCGACTCCGAATATACTCAAGATGAAGGTGTTGCCGGTGTAGCACTTGTGTCAACCAACTCCTATGACATATTTGATTCACCAAATGAAGGAATTGGAAGATGCTTCATGGCCAAAGGTCCAAAGGTATCACACCCCGAGTATGTTGATTTCAATAGTAATGAAGATGACTTGTTAGGTGATGATGATTTACTTGTTGACAACTCTAGTGATGAATACTATGATGAAACGTCAATTAATCATGCTAATAAAGATGAAACGAATGACAATGATAAGGAGAAGATTGAGTCTCTAACTAAAGAACTAAACACTCTTAAGTTAGCTCATGAAACTATCTTAGGAGATCATCGAGAACTTTTAAGGACTCATGAGAAATTACATTTTGAGAAGCTCAATCTTGAGCAAGAGCATGAGTTCTTAAAGGCAATCAATGGTGATCTTCGCAAGAAAAGTTCTTCTTACATTGCCAAGCGTCTACGCTTATCCACATACATGCCTCAAGTCAAGTCTAGTAACAAGAACAAGAAGGATTCTTCCTCTAGTAGTAACAATAATCATGCTAAATCCAATGTTGTTGCTTCTAGTAGTTCTCTTGATTCCACTAATGATTCTCTTAGCCAAGTTACACTTGAGCAAGAAAATAGCTTATTGAAGGGAATCATAGAGAAAGGTGTTTACAAGAGCCTTGCCGGGAGTAAGCAATTCGAGGAAATTGTACGCAAGCAAGGAAGGCACCGGAAGAATCAAGGCATTGGTTTTGAACGAAAGTTCAATGCCAATGGAGTTGAGTGGGAAGAAGATCAATACCCCAAGAAGAAGTTTGTTCCTCAACAAGAGAAGTATGATCCTACTTCTTTCAACGGGACACAAGCTCAAGATGATCTTCCACCACAAGACCACAAGGAAAAAGGCAAGGACAAGCTTCAAGAGGAAAGTGATGCATTTGAAGAAGCTCCTAAGGCCTTGGTCAAGTGGGTTCCCAAGACTACATCAAGTTCCACTTCATCAAGTACAACTACAACTCTGAGGATTCCCATCAAGATGGTGTGGATCCCAAAGAAGAAGAACTAGAGAGTTCTTGAGGGTGACTCCACCAACATACTTCACTCTTATCATTTTGGCAAGAACAAGTGCAATCAACTTCCACATCTTGCACTAGTTCAAGGAGTCTCAAACCCTCTTGTTGGTAAGACAAGGGACAAGGTAACCTAATGCTTTGATGGACATCATATTGTGTGTGCATCACTCTATGTCTATGGATATCCTTGTTTGTTCCTTGTGGGACTAACCCGTGTAGGTATTGAAAGTGCAACTCACTCCAAAGGATAGCTCCGAATGATCTACATCAACTTAGAGCATCCACATCTTCAACACCTACATGAAGTCATCATCGACAAAACCCAAGGTTAGTTCATCCCTCTTAGGGGGGATCTCACATCTAGGAGGAGCTTTGCTCTAACAATTGAGTTAAAGCAACTCTAATGGTGTGAACACAACAATGCTTTATGTAAAAGTGGTAACCCCACTTGTGCTTCAACGATGAGTATGACCTACGATCAAATGTTCTCATTTGAATCCTAAGTCAATATACTCATATATAGATGACCTAGTCATCGCCAATTGCTTGATAGATTCTATAATTGTTTGTGCATGCTTTGCCACATATTTCATTTGTCATTTTATTGTGTGAGCATGTTGGTTGCATCATTTACTCATTCGAGGACATCCACTTGTTGTTTTGATTGGTTGGTTTCTTTTTCTCTTGCCAAGTGGATGGACAAGAATGCCTAAGAACCTTCTCTAGCTATCTATGATTTTCTCGTCTCAAACTCTATTCATGCTGCATCACAAAGTTTGATCAAGTCAGATTCGAACCACTCTGTGTGAGGAGCACTTGGAGTCCCCGATTCGTCATAGACTTAAAAATCCAAAACTTCTTTGTGCATTTTGGTCTGACCGATTCATCCATTTTGGTCATACCGAGATCACTAAGTCGATCTAGATTTTCAATCTCGGTGCAACTGATTTGAACTTTTCGGTCACACCGAGTTTCAGTAACTACTTGTAGTTATGAATCTCAGTGCCACCGAGTTGTTCCACTTGGTCACACCGACAGGGTCAGGCTATATATATCCACGGGTCAAATTTTGGAAAACTTTCCGAACCTCCTCGCCCACGCTTAGCCTGCTCTGTCTCCCTGGGTCTCTGGATCATCCTCCTCGTCGCCAGCCGCCTCCTGTCGCTGGTCTTCGCCGCCGTCAATGGGATCGTCTCCGCCATTGCCGCCGTAGCAAGTTCATCGCCGAACTAGGGTATGGACTTGAACTTTGTGTTGTTCTAACTCCGATTCCCCAGCACATTGCTTTTCCATGTATCTTGCCACGATTGAGATCAATCTATCCATCGAAAACACTCCGTAGTTTAGTCATGAATTGAAAATTTAGGGTTAGGTTTCCGCCGAAACCATCTCAGACCGACCGAGTTGATGAAATCGGTTCCACCGATTTGGCTCAGGCCATTGCACATGTGATTCTCGGTCTGACCGAGAATTGCAAATCGGTGTGATCGAGTTCAGCACTTTGTGAAACCCTAGCAGTCTCGGTGCCACCGAACTGTGACTCGGTCTGACCGAGTTCACTAGTTTAGGTTCCAAAAGCTGCTTCGGTATCACCAAGTTTGTGAATCGGTAGATCCGAAATGCTTTCTGTGGAAAACTAAAACTAAGTTTTTAATTCATTCTTTTGCAAAAACCTCTGTACTTTGTGATGCTTATCCACTCTACCTCATCTATAATCTATTCACAGGGTCTGCTGTCAGTGTTTGCATCATGTCAGGTCAGAGTGACAGTCAGAACAAGTCAGAGGAGCAGGTTCACTTGAGTGGGGGCACTAGTCCCTCTAGCAGCTCAGATGTTGGAAGCAGGAGCACACCTAGCAATCTGCCAAAGGCTGCCACCAGTGCCAACAAGAAAAGAACCTCAGAGTCAGAGGATGAGGACTATGTGGCTGAGGAAGAAGAAACCACCTCAAAGAGGAAAGTCCTGAAAAGGAATATGGCACAGCTGCTGCCACCAAGTCAGGGATGAAGCAAAAGGTTCCTGCCAAGAGAGCTCCAATGTCTAAAGCCAGAACATCTACTCAAGAGACTTTGGGATTTGCACCCAAAGAGCAGGTTGTGGTAGAAAAGAAAAGAAAGGAAAGGGTCAAGAAAACCACTGCCAGAGTGCTTGGGAGATCTTCAATCATGAATGACTCTGAAGAAGAGGAAGAGGATGCTGCACCAGCACCTAAAGCTCAGAAGCTTATGGGAGATGCCATAAGATCAGGGGCTGCTCCATCTATGCCCAAAGGATCTTCTAAGCCAGCTGCTCCAAAACCCAAAACTGCACCCAAGAGGAGCACCAGGAACATCCCAGCAGCAGAGAAGAACAAGGCCCTAATGCCTGAAGTGGCAATAGAAGAAGAAGATGATTCTATTGTCTTGAGGAAATTGAAGCCAAAAATTCCAGACCACAATGATGCTCATCCAGTTGCAGAGAACATGAAAGTCAGGAAGGACTCTGGTCTAAGGCTATGGAGAGAGTCTGATCCATATGCCACCAGGAGAAGGACTGCTGTGGACTATAGGTTCCATACAAAGGAACAGCAGGACTTCTATGAGACCATCTTGCTTGACAAGAAGCCCATAGTGTGTGACATGAGATGGGTCGATTGGACATTCATTAAGGAAAATGAGGATCACTTCCCTGGTGTATATGACAGCTTCAAGGCTTGTGGAGTTGATGAGTTTGTGACTCAGAAGCTCACAAAATGGAATGATGAGCTCATCATGCAGTTCTACTCCACAGCTCACTTCTACCCAGATGGAAGGATTGTTTGGATGTCTGAAGGTACTAAGTACCAGTCCACAGTTGCAGAATGGGCTAAGTTGATCAATGCCCCGGAAGAGAGTGAAGATGACTTGGATATCTATGCAAAGAAGAAGAAGGATCACAACACAATGGCACACATGTACAAGGAGATCCCAGATGCTGCTCTTGAGACACACAAGTTTGGATCTGTGCATTACCTTCTGTCAGGCTTGCCAACTATCAACTGGATCCTCAGGCACACTCTCTTGCCAAAGTCAGGAGATCACAAGATGATTAGAGGCCTTGCAATTAACTTGCTTCACATCTTTGATGTCCCACAGAAGTTCAAAGTCATGAGCCTAATAGTGGAAACCATAAAGAGGACAACTGCAGATCAGAAGAGGAGTTGTGGGTATGCCCCACAGATCTAGGAGCTGATTAACTCCAAGATGGGCACTAGCACACATCTGCTGGACAAGGAGCACCTGCCCATCTACCCAGACTTTGAGGACAACACTGTGGTGGTGGATGAAAATGAACCATCTTCTGTGCACGCACAAGCCAAGAAGGAGAAGGCAAAGGCTGAAAAGGCTACAAGGATGCCAACTACTGAAGAAGCATCTCAATATCTTCTGAAGAGAAAGCAAGATCAGCTTGGCTACTTGATTGCCTCCACTCCGAGGATTGAGAAGGGACTGGCCACCCTGACTCTAAATCAGGAGATCTTGGAGGGGATTGTGGAGCAGAAGTTCTATGACTTAGATGTGAAAGTCACTGAGATCCAATCAGTCGTTGAGAAACTTCAGGATGAAGTGCAGGAGAAGAATGGCAACACAACCACTGATGCTTTTGCTAGAGTGCCTAGAGGTCAGAGGTCTGCTGCAGTGCCTATTCCATACACCAGAGCTACTTCATCTGCACTAGCTACAGCTTCAGTGCCACCGGCTCCAGCACCTACTCCACCAGCTCCATCTACATCGACTAATGCCTTCGTTCTTGGAGTTCTGTCTACACCACCACCTGAAGACCAAGCTTGAGAGTCGATTTAGCACTATGCATTTTTATGAACTTTTTGGTAACTTGTTGCCAAAGGGGGAGAAAATGTATAGATCATAGGCTTCGAGAGAGAGCGTTGCTTCTTATTCTCTCTTTTTGTTTGGTGGTTAAACTTCATTTATTTGCTTGGTTGAGATACTTTATACTTTGTGCTTGCTTGCATGATCATGTGTTTGATCATATGCTACCTTAATGCTTGTTGGATGACATTATCCTTTTATATCCCCATATATGATCATTCACTTTGCTTGGTGATGAGTGCATGCATTTTAATTATTATCATTTTGAGCGCTCCACCAAGATGTATGTGACATGGAAGAGTAACCCACGATCCTAACTCTTTGTGCATTTGCAGTCCAAAGAAAATATTAAACTATGCACAAACTTAGGGGGAGCTCTTTCTTTTCACATACTTCTCAAAGCGACAATGTTTTCACTCTTATTATCATTTGTCGAAGCTTTGATCTATATGTTATCAATTACCAAAAAGGGGGAGATTGAAAGTGCAACTATCCATAGGTGGTTTTGGTAATTCCTAACAACATATAGCTCATTGAGCTAATGCTATTTCAAGATTAATATCTCAGGAAAGCTCAATGATTGGCATGGCATGGATGAGAAAAGTGGACCCCTCAAAATGCTAAGGACAAAGGATTGGCTCAAGCTCAAAGCTCAAGACTCTACATTTTCCATTTTAGTGATCCAAGATCACATTGAGTCTATAGGAAAAGCCAATACTATCATGGAGGGATGAGGTGTTGCTTAATGAGTTTCTTGCTCGAAATGCTTAGTGATATGCTCCAATACCCTCAACTACTTTCTCACATCCACATATGACCTAAACCAAAAGTCAAACTCGGCCCCACCGATTTTTCCTATCCGGCGCCACCGAGTTTCAAATGTCATAGCCACTGCCACAAACCCTAGGCAAATCGGTCTCATCGATAGGGATCTCGGTCTCACCGAGATGGGGATGTAATCTCTCTGTTTCCCTTCGTAACACTTCGGTCTCACCGAGATGAGCGATCGGTCCCATCGAGATTGCAATGTAAACTCTCTGTTTTCCCTTCGTAACATTTCGGTCTCACCGAAATGAGCGATCGATCCCACCGAGTTTACCTGACCAACTCTCTGGTTAGCTTATTACCAAAATCGGTCTCACCGAGTTTGTGTAATCGGTCTCACCGAGATTACGTTATGCCCTAACCCTAATCGTATCGGTCCTACTGAGTTGCATGTCGGTCCCACCGAAAACCCTAACAGTCACTAGCTTTGCTAAATCGGTCAGACCGAGTTTAACCATTTGGTCCCACCGAGTTTGGGAAGTTATGTGTAACAGTTAGATTTTGTGTGGAGGCTATAAATACCCCTCCACCTCCTCTTCATTCGTGGAGAGAGCCATCAGAACAAACCTACACTTCCAGCCTATTTTTTCTAAGAGAGAACCACCTACGCTTGTGTTGAGACCAAGATATTTCATTCCTACCATATGAATCTTGATCTCTAGCCTTTCCCAAGTTGCTTTCCACTCAAATCTTCTTTCCACCAAATCTATATCCTGTGAGAGAGAGTTGAGTGTTGGGGAGACTATCATTTGAAGCACAAGAGCAAGGAGTTCATCATCAACACACCATTTGTTACTTCTTGGAGAGTGGTGTCTCCTAGATTGGCTAGGTGTCACTTGGGAGCCTCCGACAAGATTGTGGAGTTGAACCAAGGAGTTTGCAAGGGCAAGGAGATCACCTACTTCGTGAAGATCTACCGCTAGTGAGGCAAGTCCTTCGTGGGCGATGGCCATGGTGGGATAGACAAGGTTGCTTCTTCGTGGACCCTTCATGGGTGGAGCCCTCCGTGGACTCGCGCAACTGTTACCCTTCGTGGGTTGAAGTCTCCATCAACATGGATGTACGATTGCACCACCTATCAGAACCACGACAAAAACATCCATTTCTCCAATTGCATTTGAATCCTCCAAATCCTCCCCTTTACATTCTTGCAAGTTACATGCTTTACTTTCCGCCGCTCATATACTCTGTGCATGCTTGCTCGAATTGTGTTAAGATTGCTTGACTTGTCCAAAGTTGCTAAAATCTGCCAAGAACTAAAATTGGGAAAATGCTAGATTTTTATTTGGTCAAGTAGTCTAATCACCCCCCTTTTAGACATACTTTCAATCCTACATGTCTGCATGCAAGTCGCGTGACTCTTGTCATTTGGGTTAGTCGACCATTTCAGGCGGTTGGATAAAGATCCTACGTCTCCCAACCCTTCTTCTTCCTTGTCTCTGATTCTTCCCATACAAAACACCGCACGGGCCACCGGCCCCCACCGCCTGTGTTCCTCCGCCACCCCCACCCCCACCCCGCCCCCACCCATGTCGAGTTTTCTTCGTTCGGCAAGGCCCTAGCACCGCCCCCCACAACCACCATCCCCACCCAGCCCCTTCATTCACACCGGCGAACTCCGGTGAGCTCTGAAAAATTGACTGACCCAATTTTGAAATTTAGTCTACTATGATTTAACTAGTGTGGAATATAAAAGGAGAAAACCATAAGCATTGGGAGTATAGTGTTGAGCATGCCATGGCGGATCTGAAGGTGCACACCGGACAAAGGCAACTTTGCAACCAATGTTTGCTTTCAACTAGCAAGTAAGTGATGGACAAGAAATCAGAGTAAAGCAGTGGCGATCTATTTTCTTGCTGCGATAAATAAGTTGAGAAGATACGAAAGAGTACCGCCTCTCGTGCGGCGCCGTGTATGCATCTGCTGAGAATTTGATGGTGCTGCGGTAGAGTTGGCTGTCGGTGGCGTGGAAGCAAATCTAGGAGGGTAGACGGTGGCAGCGGGGCGCGGTGGATGAGACGATCGTAGGAGCGGCACCGACAAGGTGGACGACGGCGGGGATGAAGCGAGAGGACGGGATGCAAGGATCCCTGTCCGAAGCCGTGGATGAGAGAGGTCGATCTCTTGTAATGGACGGCGGCGTCGAGGTATCAGCTCCAGCATGGTGGAGGAGGACGGCGGTGGATGGGGTGGCGGACGGAGGAGGCTGGGGTGGAGAGGGTGTTTTGGCGCCCACGGAGTACGAATGGGGAAATGGAGGTAGAGAGGAAGGGGGAACCATGTATTCAGGGCGCGCTTGTCTCAAATGCGAGGAAATTTACAAACTTAGCCCCCGTTTCAAATTTCCTACATCACAACAATATTAGTTGGTGGGGGATAGGACGGTAATCTCGCATACACCGAATATTTGCCGACGAGAGTTTGTTTTTGGCGCCCACCGTGTATGAATCGGGGAGGGAGTCGATTTCGGCCGAGGACACACTTTGTTTTGGCGCCCACCGTGTATGAATCCGGGTGAGAGGCGGTTATGTCACGTTTGAGTGAAATTACAAACCTACCCTTATCGAAACCTATAGAAATCGAGCAGATAGGCTTTGCGTGGCAGGGATAGGCAGCAGTAATTTCCATCCCGTAGATTTTGGTTTCGGGTGGTTACTGCGACTTTCCCTGCTTCATTCAAATTTTGCAGAGTGCACGTTTACCGTGCCAACTCAATTTGAATCCCATTTGTATTCTGTTTTTTTTCAGGCGGGATCCATTTTTGATTGGAATAAAATTCCATATACATCATTTTTTTATGTATACTTTCAAAAGCACAACACCCTTTATACATAAATATTGTTTACAAATGGCATGATCTCAGATTCATAAGGTTGTATCCATCAATTTGGATTTTCAAATATTTGAAACCACTTTATGTTGAAATTCAATGTATGCATTCCCCGCTAACTGTCTCCAATTAATGTGTGTTTCATGCAATTTTTTTACTTCTCAAACATGTATAATGTGTTTCACACACGCAACATATAGTGTAATCCCGTTTAGACATTAATTGCATATAAACCATGCATTGTTTCTAATTAAAGAATCTATGGATCACCAATATTGATAAACTATATAGCATTACACGTGTCCCCAAATTCAAATGAATATGCATGTTTGATACACCAATTTGCGTTATGATATTATCGATGTCGTGATCTCCAGTTTAAATATTTGAATCCCATTTAATCCAGATATTCGTCTTATATAACTATCACTCATGCTTATATAGGACTATCTCTCTAGACCTATATGCGTTCATCGTCTCTCGGGTATCTCTCGTGCTACCTGTATGTCGACAATGATCTTTTATCTTCGTAACACACTGACGGTACTCTCTCCCTCGACCTTCATCACTCTATCTCTCTTTAAGTATATCTCGCTCCCTGCTATGTGTCTCTAACTATGATTCTCCATGTGGAATCTCTTTCTCTCACACAAACACAAAACTTTGTCTCCCGGGGTCTCATTTCTCTCTACTATTCTCCTGTGTGCCACTCCCACACCCCTCATACAGAGATGTCTTTCGCTCCTTAGGTATGAGAACCCATGACTCTTCCTCTTAAATATCTCTTTCTCACACACAAACACAAACTCTGTCTCCCAGGGTCTCTTATTTCTCCACTGTTCTCTTGTATGTCGCTCACACACACACTCTCTCTCTCCCTAGAGATATCTTGCGTCCCCTCATATGTCTCTCTAGCTATCACTCTCATTGTGAAATATCTTTCTCTCTCGCAGACACAAAACTCTGTCTCTCGGATCTCATTTATCTCCGATATTTGTTTGTATGTGAGTCACATGCACCCTATCTTCATCTCTCTCACACCCACACACATAACTCAGCCTTTTGATCCACTCGACTCCTATCTCTAACGCACACTAGCTAGTATCTTTATCTTTCTATTTATCTGTTTCTCCATCGACCTTCTTTCATTTATAGATTGATTTCTTTTGCACAATCGTTGTGCCTCACTCCCTCTACTCGCCATAGATGCATGCTCCAGCCCACACCACTATCTCTTAAAGACAAAAACACATGCTCAATTGTTGGGCCTTCTTCCCTGCTGTAGCGACCAAACCTCAAACAGTCCGGTCTCTGTGCTCAGGTGTCATCCCTGGATCAGTAATGCTGACACCACACAGTACTTGAAGGATTTGTAACAGAGTAGCAATCACACACTTATTACATCGAGTGTCTCAATAGAGAACTTATTACAATAAATATGGCTTAAGGCCATCTAATAACGATAACAGCGGAAGGCTTGGAAGATAAGTGAGTCCATCAACTCCAACGACATCACTGAGTATAGAACCACGACCTAAAAACTCCTTAATCATCGTCTGAAAAGTCTGCAACATTAATATTGCAGCCCGAAATGGGTCAGCACATGGAATATGCTGGCAAGGTAACACATAGAGAGTAATGGAATGAAACAACTATTCTATATGCATATTTGGCTGGTGGAAAGCTCTATGGTTACAGTTTTGCGTAAAGCCAATTTTTCCCTACTGCAAAGGAATAAATTTTATTCAACTATCATGGTAGTTGTTAAACATTGAGAATGGTTGACAACATCCTCTATCCCAATTAAGCATCATCATTAAATAAAACCCAACAAAATTAAATTTTAGAGTAACATGTTGAGATTCACATGATAATCCAAGTACTAGATACTCAAGTTGTCCATAACCGGGGACACGGCTAACCATGATTAGTTTATACACTCTGCAGAGGTTTGCGCACTTTTCCCCACAAGACTCGATCACCTCCGTTTGGTTTCTCGCACTACATGGTGTTTGAGAAGACGGATGACCGAGACATAGTCTTTCAGAAGCGCTAGCACCTTACGATGGATAGACCGTTACACCTACTTTCCCCTACATCTGCTAGTCTACCCTGTAAGAGTTTGCACGACTTAATCAACTATGCTAGAGCCCATAATAGCTTGTGGCTGCACACGGAAGTTTCTAGTATGAAAAATCTCATGATCCCTTTGGGCCTGGGTGGCGGTCCATAAAGAAAAATAGGCAATCCTGGAATAACCAGGTACCTCAATCCACCCAGATGTGTGTTTAAGTTGCCACCTTAGATAAACCATTAATTTAACAAACTCACATCTGTCATGGATATCACTCACCCAATCCACGTCTACTAGCATAGCATAGCAATTGTAAGCAAACGTAGAAGTAACTCCCAAAGGTTTGATAATACAACAGGTAATAGGTACTACCTCAACTACTTCCCAAACCCACAATTTAATTAGATCCTAATCATGCAATGTTTGAGGATTGATCTAATGCAATAAAACTAGGTAGTTGGAGGTATGATCAAAGTGTTACTTGCCTTGCTGATGATCCGTGAAACCTAGAGATTCGAAGTAACAGGCGGCGCACTCCGGGTATTCTATCGCAGACAAACAAACAAACATACAATAAGTATTCATCTAATGCACAGGTAAAACTCAAATAAGAGATCTAACCAGAAAGTTCAACTTAAGAACTCCGGTTTGCAAAAAGAATCAAATCAAACGAAGCAACGAAAGTCAAACGGCAAAAGAAACAGGCTTCGTTTACTATTCTAGATCTAGGGCAATTTTTACAGTGGCAAAAACTTGTTTAAATTGGTTAAACGGATAGAGGGTTTTGAGATGAAACTCCAGGCGCTTGAATCGCCTGATTCCGATAAACGAGCGAAAAGTTATACACTAACGAAAATCGGATCACGAATCGCGATCAGAAAAATCGCGGATTTAATCCGAAAAATGACGAACGTTCGCTAGAACGAACGAACGAACACTCGCTATTTAAATAAATCGGAAAAACTGATCTATTTAAAAAAATTGAAACAAAAAAAGAACAAAACCGTCGGAAAAACCGAACGGTTTTTCAAGAAAAAAAAACTGGCGTCCAAAAAACAAACTACCCAGCAATTTGGGCGAGGTTCCGGTGGCGGCGGTGGGGCTCCGGCGACGGGGTGGTCGGGCGGCGGGGCGACGCGGCGCTGGCGGGCGGCGGCGCGGCGCGGGCGGCGCTAGGGTTCGGGGCGGCGGGGCGGCTTGGTGGGCTGCGGGGTCGGGCGCCCCGGCTTTAAAGGCTGGCCCCGGAGGAGTCCGGGCCTAACACGGCCCGTAGGTCGGTTTCGTTTTTTTAAATTATTCCATGCAGAAAAACAAATAAAAGAAATACTAAACGGACTCCAAAAATCCCGAAATAAATTTTCCCGGGCTTCTAAAATCAAGCCGCACAAGGTGAACATTTATTTGGGGCCTAAATGCAATTTTGAAAAACGCACATTTTTCCTAAATTCAAATAAAATAACAAAAAACTCCGAAATAAAAACTTATTTGATTTCATTATTAAATCCTCAATATTTCTTTATTTTGGGAAAGTCATTTTATTCCCTCTCTCATATTTTTGTAATAGAAATAATTGATGATAAAATAATTAAAATCAAATGATCCTATTCTCAAAATTTGAGAAAACTCAAATATGAAAATAACGAAATCCCCAACTCTCTCCGTGGGTCCTTGACTTGCGTAGAATTTCTAGGATCAAAACCAAAAGCAAATAAAATATGATATGCAATGATAATCTAATGTATAACATTCCAAATTGAAAATTTGGGATGTTACATCTGCATTCTCACATGCATGCATATTGTCATACCGATCCGTCTCTCCCATGTCGTTGCTCTTATGACTTATGTCTTCTTTCTTTTATCTCGATCATGCGCGCGCGCCACACACACATTCCACGTATACATGTATACCTCTCACACATGCACGTTCAAGGTCTCTATGTCTCCATACGTAGTTAATTACCCTCAAACCTAACGCCACATCAAATCGTTCTCTTTTTGTGTGCACATAACTTCCGCCTGGATGGGTAAAACACACACTCACACTTAACAATATCCTTCTAGCTACCCCTCCCACTCTTCCCCTACATCCCCGAAACCAATAAGACCATCCCTTCGTTTAATTCCCGCCTACATGCACCATCGATATATAGTAGTCTTCCTCAGTGTATCTCGAACAAACACGTTCTCTCGATGTCGACTCCTCTCACGCGCACACACCTTCTCTTCCCTCTCTACGGGCATTTTCTCTCTCGCACCCCATCGTTAGTGGCCTCTGCCATACACATCACCTCTCTATGATGAAGCCATGCACACTTAAATTACATCCGTCACCGAGGACCCCGCGACACACACACACCCACACCCACACCCACACACACAAACACACACACACACACGCACGCACGCACCCACCCACACAAACACACACACACACAGACTCCATCACACACACACACTAAGACTCCATCACACACACACACTAAGACTCCATCTCTCTCTCTCTCTCTCACACACACACCCACACACACACACACACACACACACACACACACACTAAGACTCCATCTCACACACACATGCTCTAGGCGGAGCATTTGTTCCTACCACCCTTCATCCAACCTTACCCGTATGATAAACAATCACCTTAATTTACTTGTATAACATGGACAAATTCCACTTTACTTTAGTAGTTAGCAAACTTATCATCTGTACCCTTATAAAAAACCGAGTTGGCGATGATGGTGTGCCTGCCATCTTGTAATATAGACCGTCTGATCTATATCTGACGGATAGAAAGCAAACTATGATAATTTTACAAAAGATACCCACACCTCTCTCCACATCCTTATCTCCCACAACCTCATTGTTGAGCAATTAAAAAATAAAGTCTCTGGAACAATCTAGCATGGTGGCCGCTGCCGCCTGTCGGCGCCGTCCATCCCCATGCCTCCGCCCATTCTGACCACCAGTCACCACCATGCTCCACTCCTCACCTTATCACCCATCTTTCATTTTTTTGATGACATTCTCGAGATACCAGTTTTCCGATAAAATTCTCGAAATATCATTAGTTTTTACACATGGGATTACTCCTGCATGGGCAAATCACAACAGGTGTTTTGTAAAAAAAATGCATATTGATGTTCCGTGCAATGCACGAGCATCTTGCTTGTAATTATATAATGCAAATCACGAGCAGGAAGTGACATTTTTTTTACACAACCATGTTAACATGGCCATGTAAATCACTAGCTAAAGTAAATAACATTGTACTTATATCCCGATGCAAAAGGTTGAGTACATGTCCGAAGAGTAGAGTCACACACACGCACTCTGCCTCTCAGAATCTCTTTCTCTCTCTCTCTCTCACACACACACCAGTTATGTGACGCCCACTTAAGCAGACATGTATGTTACAATTTGTGCACCCACGGGTACACGTGATGCTGCGCATTTATTTAAGCCGGACGGCCAACCCAAACAGTAGCTGCATTCATTCCCCTCCCACCGCCTCTTCTCTAGTCGCCGTCGCCCGGTAGCCATGGCCCGGCTGAAGGTAACAACATATGCCATACTCCCGCCGGAGCGGCGTTTTAATCTGGAAATTTTAGTGGTTATGCATGCATCTTTTTGTAGCACTCCTATATAAGGGTTGACCGGTCGCTTCCCGTGGACATGCGCGGGCGGTGGAAGAGGAAGGAGAAGGGAAGCGGGCTGTGGAGTAACGTTTTTTACCACAATTTCTTAGGAATCTGAGTGCAATAATTGAGTAGTTTTGCAAACTACCAGTACTACACCTGAAACGGTTCGAAACCTATACTCCCTTGCCAGCGCGCGCTTCCCGCGTGAAACGGTCAGCATCGCCCTGGAGCGTCAGTACCGCATTAATGACCGGCCAGAGTGGAGGCGACCTCTCACTGGCGCCGACTTTGAAGCGGCGCGATGACCGAGAGAGCGCCGTTTCACGGTGCACGCGACTGCTCCGCGTCGAGGCTAGCCATAGGCCCTGTTTGGATCCATGGGTTAGGGTTAGTTTGAGCTAGTTGGGGCTCAAATAGCCCTAAAGTATCCAAGCATGAGGGTTTAAATTGGAGCAAGTTGCACCGAACCCACCAAAAAAAACTATCCCACCCAAGAGGTGCTAACTGGAGATAGTTCTCATTGGGACCACTTAAAAATCACTTTTCTCTCTCCATCAAGTGCATTTATTGTCAATCTAACCCTGTCACCCAAACACCTCTCTGTCTACAGTTAGTTCAGGGTTAGTCATGAGTTAGTCTAACCTCTAGCTAAGTTAGAGTATCCAAACAGGAGCAGTAGAGGACATGCAAGTTGCTCAAAGCATACAGTCAAATTCGTACGTGAAAGGATTTTTCTTTTTGAAAACGGAATGTGAAAGGATTTTTTTAGAATGCTCTTGGCATGTCGCTAACATGTGATGAGTTAACCGACCTCAATAAACGGCAACAATGACAGCCTGCCGCACTTTGGGAGAGACGAGGAGGGAGAAGCGATACGGGCTGCTGGATTACTAGAGATAGGTGTCGCATGGAAGCCAAGAAATATGGTGATAGCGTGGGTTGGCCATGTACTAGTATGATGTAACTACACTAGGCTGCCGTGTTTCGTACTCTTCCAGTCCACTTTGGAGATGATTGGTTGATTTTATATCGTTGAATAATATAAAATATTATGAGTGCAGACGCTCCACCACGAGGTTCCTTGCTCCTTCTCGGTCGTCGGGAATCTATGTTCTTCCACTCTATTTTTTTAATGTGAGCTTTGTTCATCCTTTTGCCAACACACGAGACATCTAGCATCAAGGTGCACGTGTCATGCAAGGATCATTCCATTTATATGAAGAACATGTGGGATTGGAACTACGAGATGGACATGTACCCAGGAGTGGGCGTGTGAACCTGTGTAATGTAGCGCAGTAAGTGAAGTAGAAAGGCACAAATAGTATGAACATGTGTGGCATATAGGCATTTGTCTCTTACTACCACTAAATGTTGTACGTGCAATGCCCGGTGATGTTATGGAGTACGTGACTAAGTACTCTACTACTAGTATATTAATTGGAGGCACATATTAGGTTTTATATTTGTTTATGTGTATGCCCCGAGACCTTCCAACTAGACATGTCTTTCTCTCCGGGTCGCACTTAGTATCGTTCATACCACTAGTACAGTAGTACTACTACGTGTGGTCTCCGACCCAGAAGTGGAGACGCTCTACCATGTTGTTCATGTCCCACTCCTTTCGCTGATGTGTGGGACATCCAGCACGTGCCGTGTGTTTGGCACTCCTTCATCATAAGAGTTGAAACGCTAGCATTCATCAGAAATAAAAAATAAATATAAATCACTAGTGATACTATACCATGCGATTTCCTTGCTCCTCGATATCGGAAAGAATACTTTTGCTCGCCGGCATGTGGGACGTCGATCATCCTGGTCCACTTGCCATGCCCGCGAACTCCAAGGGAGAGTCACCCCAGTCGTCGCGCCGTAGTAATTACTAATGAGCTATCAAATCACAGGCCCAACCTTACCCACTGTGAAGTTGCTCGGACGAAGGAACCATCATGACTTCATTGAATTCCGCTTCTTGAAGAAAACTACTGTACCAACAGTACTGCTAGCTACAGTAGTTACTCCAGCAGAGGCCTCCTTTGGTTCATAGGATAGGAATTTTGTAGGAATATGAAAATCATAGGAAGTGAGATGACATGCATCTCAATTCCTATAGAGAAAGAGATGCCATTTGATGCATAGGATAGGAATTTTTCCATTGAGTCTAGGCTAATGTACTAGTAATTTGCTCTAAAAACTACAGTAGTAACTAGTAGTACTGGTACATGCTCATAATTAATTAAACAAACGTACGGGCGACACAGAGACACACACACTAACTACTAGTACTACTACTTCTCACATGCTAGCCAGACGCCGTCGTTCTCCTTCCCGGCTTTGTCGGCGACACCCCATCGTGCTTGGATCTCCGCCGACCTCTCCGTAGCAGCGCGTGCGTCCTCTTCTTTCTTGTGGCAGCGGGCCTCTCTTTTCTTGAGTGCTTTCTGACTTTTCTGCTCCCTCTGTGCGGCTTTGGCCGCCTCTTGCTCTACCGTCCATTCGGCCTTGGCAGCTTCAAATTCCGCCCAGATAGGTGTGAGGTCGCGAGCGGCGATGAACTCGGCACGGCGGGATGCCACCGCTTCCCTACCATTCTGTGTTCGGTCGTGGGCAGCGAGGAACTCGGCGTGGCAGGATGCCATCGCTTCCTTACCGGTTAGTGTGCGGCGCGGTAGCATGAACGACGCTTGGTGACAGCTCTGTTGGTCGTCGAAGGCTAGCTGGCGACAAGAGCGGTTGCATTGACGCCTGGTTGTCAATACGTGCCGCATACGCTTCAAAGGCTCGTCATCCATGAGTTCACATTTTACGACCACGCTAGCGTCTGACCACCCTGGCCTACCGAAATCCCTTCCATCGCTAGCGTGCGCTTCCCGTCTGAAACGATCACCGTCTCTCCAGAAAGTCAATGCCGCATTCACCAGCCTTAAGTGCAGGTGCAATTGGTGTGTCACTAACATGCGGGGCAGATGCCCGTTGGGCCCACATGTCAGTGATACAACGCACCCGCGGTTAAGTCACTAAAGCAGCGTCCACATTCATGCGACCTCTCACTAGCGCCGGCATTGCAGCAGCGCGACGGTTGAGAGAGCGCCACCTGCGCGGCATCCTGGTGCAAGTGACTATTCCACATTAACGACACCACGGCTATCCATCCGTCTGTTGCAGCTCATTGCCATTCGCTCGCTATATTAACTCGAGCCCCAGCTCCTAGCCATAGCCAAAGACCCACACTCATTCTCCTCCGGTCCCTTCCTTCTGTCGGCACCACTCCAACCATGGCCTCCTGGCTCTCCAAAGCTCTCTTGGACGTACTGTCGCAGGAGCAGACGAAGGAGATCGCCGGCTCCCCCCCAGCCGCCCTCCGCTGCCACGACCACGAAGCCGGCACGTGTGTGCAGGCGTAGCCGAAAGCGAGGAAGAGTAGTACATAGTAGGTCGCCGCCGCTCTATTCCCAGGAAGGCCACCACTCCTCATCGACGCCAAGCTTGGTAGGATAAACATCGGCATCCGATTAGGCGCTTGACGGTGACGTGGAGGCGGAAATCTTCAGAACCTTGTGCCACGGAGGAGGAGGTTATCGAGGCGGATGAGGAGGAGGCAAATGCAATAGCCGGCTTTCTCAGGTTCATGGCCGGACATGGTGGTCGGGCGCTGGTGATCGTTTAGATTAGGTTTACAATAGGTTTTAGTATGATTTGTGCGAAATATGTAATGAATTTCGTCCAGTTTATAGGAAAAGTTTTCGAAATGTAATGAATTTCATCTGGTTAATTTGAAATTTGCTTTGTTTGCACGAATTTCATCCCGTTAGTTCATATAGTTGTCGAAAGGTATGCAGGCAGCATTGGATGGCATCCATCAGTGTCCTCGGACAGATGTCGGTGTAAATTTGAGGGCCAGCGCTGGAGATGCCCTAAGTATCATGCTATAATCGCTAACAGTGTTCCATTATTTCGCAGGGAACAATTTTCCCTCGATCAAAATTAGATCCGCCGTGTTTCGCACTCCTCCCACGTAAGAGTGTAGACTCTTGCTTACATAAAAATGGAGCCAGTGGACGGCACTGTAGGACGTCATATCACTCAAACTAGCCCGCCTAACACGCGGGAAAGCACCGCCCTCGTCATTTTGTTCTGGATTTCTATGATCGATCGCACGAAAATGTTACTCTTTGCAGGTTCAAAAGGAAAAGGCGGCACACTTACGACTCGTACGCATCGCACCCTCGACAGTCTGGCTCGCACGCCGCTCACCAGAGGGGACACGCGTTGTCCCGCATTTTCACTAACATGTGGGACTGTAATTGAATAAACCGTCGATAGCCGAAATCTAATCGCTCGGCGGGCGTCGGCTGAGAAGAGAGAGACGGGGGAGGGAGAAGAGATCACCCTCCCACCGCGCACAGACTCCAAGAAATATATATGGTGATAATGTGAGGTGGGCCATGGGGGAATCCGGAGTAAGTAAAGTAGAAAGGCACAAATGGTATGAACATGCGTGGCATATAGGGTGTGTTTGGTTGCGTTCTCGTCTCCGCATAGTTGTTCCCTCTTCATGCATGCTCAACTCAACACCCCTCTTCATGCATGCTTCTAGTGTATTTGTGCTAAACTAGTGTGGACTCATGCACTCTCCATACACTCCACCAAACACCCAAAAGTGGGTCGAGAAGGGAACTCTTGGGCGACATTTGTCTCTTACTACGTACTCCCTCCGTTCCAAATTACTCATCGTGGTTTTAGCTCAAATTTGAACTAAAACCACGACGAGTAATTTGAAACGGAGGGAGTACCACTAAATGTTGTACGTGCAATGCACGGTGATGTTATGGAGTACGTGCCTAAGTACTCTACTACTACTATATTAGTTGGAGGCACATATTAGCTTTTATATTTGTTTACGTGTATGCCTCGAGACCTTCCAACTAGATGTGTCTTTCTCTCCAGGTTACACTTTGTATCATTCATACCACTAGTACTACTACGTGTGGTCTCAGACCCAAAAGTGGAAGAAGTGGAGACGCTCTACCACGCTGTTTTTTTTGCGCTGGGCTCTACCACGCTGTTCATGTCCCACTCCTTTTGCTGACGTGTGGGACATCTAGCACGTGCCGTGTTTGTCACTCTTCGTCATAAGAGTTGAAACGCTAGCATTCATCGGAAATAAAAAAATAAATATAAATCAACAGTGATACTTTTTTTTGAAAAAATTATCCTGGTCTACCCCACTCGTGTCGCAGGCCCAACCTTTCCCACTGTAAGTTGGTCGGACAAAGGAACCATCATGACTTCGTTGAAATCCGCTTCTTCAAGAAAACTTACTGTACTCGCAATACTGCTACCACACGCGAAAGACTAGACGGCACTGTACCACGTCATATCACTGAAACCCACTAGGACATCCTAAAAAAACACTAGGCCAAACTAGCCCGCCTATAGGTCATCTATTTTGGAACGGAGGGAGTACGTCTCTGTACTGCTATGATTTTCTGTTGTACGTCTCTGTACTTTTGCTACGATTTTCCTACCCTACGAACCAAATGAGGCCTGAATGTATCCGTGTCAACTAAGCCTACAATTTTAGGAGCTTGGGCTATTGGCCGATTGACAATGGATAAGTATAAGTGTACCACGAGCTCATCAACCCCAACGTTTCTCTTTGGTGAGTGTTTTGCAAGTACTATAACTTGCACAGTAGCTAGCCTACTAACACCAAGAATCATCAAACAAGCCCCGCCGATATGATAAACAGTTCAAACTTACATCTAAGCATGCCATATATTACATCAAAAGCTGGTGAGGATACATCTGTTTCCATAACTCGGAGAGGGTTCACATGATTCACTATCAAACAAAAGTAGCAAGTACCACCCACACAAGACAGTGCACTAGCCCTAAGATGGTTTGATAACACGCATCGTTCTGGTAATTAAACACAGGGCAATGCAAACTACCCTGAAGGATTAGCGCGACCAACTATTTCTTGTCATCGATCTCTCGGGCAATGACCACAGCATGGACAGCGGCATGGGAATCGATCTCTGGGGCGATGTCCACAGGATTGACCGCGACATCGGAGTCGATCTCTGGGGTGATGTCCACAGGATGGACAGCGGCACCAGAATCGATCTCCGGGGCGATGCCAACAGGACGGACCGCGTCATTGAAAACGATCTCTCGGGCGTTGTCCATGGGACAGGTAGCAACATTGGAATCATCAATGACGTACACCGGCACCTGCACAACCCTAACATATTAGCAAGCACATTGCAAATAATCAAAAACCACAACTATGGTAATAAGCTTTTACCTTGTGCAGCTCACCGGGGGATCCCATCCCTCCGGGGGCCATCTCCTCGTCCTCGATGGGGCCATCACCTTGCCAGGGGAATATTGCTTCTCAACGGCGACTATCTCCTCAAACTCGGCCTTGAGCCTCGCATAGGTGGCCATCATAGTTTTTGGGGTAGGCACGGTGGGGCCCTTGCTATTCTTCCAACTTTCTTTGAGGAGTTCGTCCGCCAACGTCGTCAACTCTTTGGCCAGTGCTTGTTTCTTGGAGTTCTTCGTCTCCATGGGTTGGCCTGCCAACATGGTCAACTCATTGGTCGGTGCTCGCTTCCTGGGGATCGCTGTCTCCAGTGGGTTGTCCGCCAGCAACTCTTTGCCTAGTGCTCCAGGATCCATCAATGAACTGACAAACAAAAAGCAATCGAAAGGAAACCACAATCGCAATGAAAACGGGAAAAGGATAGGCTGTGAGAATCGGTCGGTGCTTCGCAAAAAGAAGATTCTTGGAATGAAAATATAGCAGCATCACTGATTCGCCCACCTTTCCTTCATGGGTAGAGAAGAAAAATGGCAGAAGTGAGTAGCCTGGAGTGAGGTTTTCTTCAAGGAAGGGGAGAAAGGGCTTCAACGAGCGTTCGAGTGAAATGATGGTTGCTTCGTCTAGTCCAACTTCGAGGCCACTTTACCACTGCTGGTAAAGGTGTGGGTTTTGTGATATGACGGGTCATGATGGCCACACCGGGGTGACCGGTGAGTTTCGACTGTAGCACCTCGCTGTGATTTGGTGGATGGCACGCGGGCCCGGATGCTTTGATGTCCCGCATGTAGATAGAGCGGCTAGTCATATATGAGTGCTCAATATTGTGCGCTGGGACCATGGCGGAGAGGAAAACGAGAGAACTACGTAATTAATGCATGAGTTTAATTAGGGTAGTTTTGTAAAGTACGAGATACATTCCTCCAATCGCAAAATGCCTTGGTTGATGAGATTTGAGCCCTATAAGAGCATGGTTAATAGTATAGCCAGATGCTGGCTATAAGCCAGTACCATGTCATCTACAACCCATCTTATAGCCAACATGTACAATAGTAGATCAAAAGAGTGTACTACTTTTTTATTATGTGGCCCACCTTTCATTCTCACAAAGTGCCTAGGAGCACGTGCTAGAGATGGCTCTTCACGAAGAGCCCACTTACATTCTGTAACGCCCCGTATGTAACTCACCATATTTGTATTCCAACTCTTGCCATTTTCGGCACTAAGTTATGATATTACCTCGTGGTTGGGTTTGTCTTCGTTTTGCTTTTGTCCATGTCATGCATCTCATATCATGTCATCATGTGCATCGCATTTGCATACATGTTCATCTCATGCATCCGAGCATTTTCCCCGTTGTCCATTTTGTATTCCGACACTCCTATGTCCTCCGGCGTCCCCCTTTTGCCTCTTTTCGTGTGTGAGTGTTAAACGTTCTCGGATTGGACCGAGACTTGCCAAGCGCCTTGGTTCACCACCGGTAGACCGCCTGTCAAGTTTCGTGCCATTTGGAGTTCGTTTGATACTCCAACGGTTAGCCGAGGAACCGTAAAGGCCTCATGTGTGTTGCAGCCCAACACCCCTCCAAAGTGGCCCAAAACCTAGCTAAAACCCCTCCATCCTCTCGGTTGTTCGATCACGATCGCGTGGTTGAAAACCGCACCTCATTTGGACTCTCCTAGCTCCCTCTACCTATATAAAGGCCTTCCCCCGTCCAAATCACGAATCAAATCCACCCTAACCCTAGCCTAGCCCCTCCTCCGTCGCCGGACACGTCCGGTTAAACCGGACAAAGCCCGCGCCGCCGCCCGCGCCCACTCAGCGCCCGCCACCTGTCCCTGCCACCAGCCGCCACCGTGCGCGGGGCCGCGAGCCCACGACCGGCCCTCCCGGCCCGGGTCGCCGCCGCCGCCGCCCCGCGGGCGCCCGAGCCCCGCGTCGCTCGCTGGCCTCCGCCGCCCCGCTCGCTGCTGTCCCGCCGAGCCGCTCCAGTGTCGTCCGCCGCCGCCTCATCCGCCTCCAGCGCCGCTGTCGTCGACATCCGCCGCCGCCTGCTCCAGCTCCGGCCGGGTCCGGCCAGATCCGGTCCGGCCCGACCCCGCCGGCACCTCCCGACCATCTCCGGCCTCCTCCACGCCCAACTCCGGCGAGACTCCGGAGGACATCGAAAACCGTGCCAGATCTGGATCGGGCAAACCCTGGGTCGATTTTGTCTAAGCCATTTTCCCTGCATATTTTTTTTAGCTATGTTCATCGCATCATAACTCCGCATTCGTAGCTCTGTTTTGTGCGTATGATATATCGAATTGTTCGTCTAGATGTGCTCTTCATTTCATTCCATTGCACTATGCTTGTTTGAGTCCATCTTGATGCCTAAAACGCTGTTGCAAGAGTGCTATAAAATGTTAGTTTCCGTTTCTTAACAGATTATGGACATTTGTCATTTTTTCCCATGATTGTTGTGTGCCTCCTATGAACTTGAGCCCTACATGTGTTTTGGGCAATGCCATGCCATCTTTACAGGGGTGTATGCCATGTATTTTTGTGATCAATGTGGTGACTAGAACAAGCATGCAAAGTAGCTCTCGTGATGTTGCTGATTTCAGGGACTTAGAATTCTTCCAAGTCTTTTCCCTGATGTTATTTTTATGCCATGTATTCATGTTGCTACAGAGTGATCCATGCCTCTTTTGAGAATGTTCAGTAAGGATGATTTTGAGATATTGTTATGTTATATCCATCCATGTCTTTGTTTGCAATTATGGAGTACCCTAGCATGACTCAATCTTGCTCTACTTTTGCTATAAAATGTTCCTGGCAGATTGTTTACGTGTTAATCAATTTTGCCAAGGTTGTTGTAGTTGATTCATGCATGATATGAGTTGGTTCTTGCCATGGTTAGCTACTTGATCATGTCTTCTTGCTGGGTGTATGCTTAGTTTGTCATGCAATGCCTTGTGGTGAGTGCATCGAGCTCGCAAACATGCCTACGTAACTCTGTTTATGCCATGCCCAGTTTTCTGCTAAGTCTGAATCTGTTAACAAAACTTGCTATGTTTACATGGGTGCCATCATATTTTCTGATCCTTTTTGGCTTATGGTCAGTAAGGGACTTTTGTTATATGCTTTGAGTAGTTTCATGCCATGCCTTGCTTTGCCATGATATGTTCCTGTAGCATGTTGTTATCTTGCTCTAAACATTGCTTCCTGATGTTAATTCCTGGCATGTTGTTATTTTCACTAAGTCTGTGAACCTGATATCTTTTGCACTTTTACCATGCTTGTTTGAACCTGCTAGTATGTGATTTAGCTGTAGCTCGGTGTTCATCTTTTGTCAAGCATCTTGAGTGGATCACTGCCATGTGCTTTGTTGCTATGTTAGAGTGCAGTAGCTTAGTTTCTTGTTGCATTCTAGGTGGCATCGTGCTGTTAATCGCAGAATAGTGCCATTATTGTTTTGCTTGCCATTTGCAAACCGTGCATCCGATTCCGGTGATCTTTATATCGATTTCGACCGAAATAAACTCATCTTTCCAGCGGCGCACTTGGTTTGCCAAGTTGTGGCCTGGTTCAATCTTTTCCTTCCGGAGCATGCATATGCATTGCATATCACATCCCGCATATCATGACATGTTTTGCATCATGTCGCTTGCGCATTGCACCGTGGTTGATTGTGTTTCCCTTGCTTGTGTTCTTGCCTTGGGTTAGAGACGGGAGATGAGTACGTGATTGAGGAACCCGTTGAGTACGCTTACGAGGATCAAGCTTACGTCAACTCGGAGAACTTTGCAGGCAAGATGACCATACCCTCGAAATCACTTCTATCTTTGCTTGCTAGTTGCTCGCTCTATTGCTATGCCTATGCCGCGATACCTACCACTTGCTTTATCATGCCTACCGTATTGCCATGTCAAACCTCCAACCCACCTTGTCCTAGCAAACCGTTGTTTGGCTATGTTACCGCTTTGCTCAGCCCCTCTTATAGCGTTGCTAGTTGCAGGTGAAGATTGGAGTTTGTTCCTTGTTGGAACATGTTTATTGTTGGGATATCATTAATATAACTTGTTTACTTTAATGCACCTATATACTTGGTAAAGGGTGGAAGGCTCGGCCTTATGCCTGGTGTTTTGTTCCACTCTTGCCGCCCTAGTTTCCCTCATACCGGTGTTATGTTCCTTGATTTTGCGTTCCTTACGCGGTTGGGTTATAATGGGAACCCCTTAACAGTTCGCCTTGAATAAAACTCCTCCAGCAAGGCCCAACCTTGGTTTTACCATTTGCCACCTAGCCTTTTTCCCTTGGGTTTCACGAACTCAAGGGTCATCTTTATTTTAAACCCCCGGGCCAGTGCTCCTCTGAGTGTTGGTCCAACTTGTCAGCCGCCGGTGGCCACCAGGGGCAACTCTGGGTTGGCCTACCGGATGTTTGGACAATCCGGTGTGCCCTGAGAACGAGATATGTGCAGCTCCTATCGGGATTTGTCGGCACATTCGGGTGGCTTTGCTGGTCTTGTTTTACCATTGTCGAGACGTCTTGTAACCGGGATTCCGAGTCTGATCGGGCCGTCCTGGGAGAAGGAATATCCTTCGTTGACCGCGAGAGCTTGTGATGGGCTAAGTTGGGACACCCCTGCAGGGTTTTGAACTTCCGAAAGCCGTGCCCGCGGTTATGGGCATATGGGAATTTGTTAATGTCCGATTGTAGAAAACTTGTCACTTAACTTAATTAAAATGGATCAACAGCGTGTGTAGCCATGATGGTCCCTTTTCGACGGAGTCTGGGAAGAGAACATGGTCTCGTGTTATGCTTGAACGTAAGTAGTTCTAGGATCACTTCTTGATCATAGATTCTCGACCGTGCTTTGCCTTCTCTTCTCGCTCTCATTTTGCGTATGTTAGCCACCATATATGCTAGTGCTTGCTGCAGCTCCACCTCACTACTTTTCCCTACCCATAAGCTTAAATAGTCTTGATCGCGAGGGTGTGAGATTGCTGAGTCCTCGTGACTCACAGATTACTTCCAAAACCATATGCAGGTGCCGATGATACCATTCCAGGGGATGCGACTGAACTCAATTGGGAGTTCGATGAGGACTCAGGACGTTACTACATTTCCTTTCCAGACGATCAGTAGTGGAGCCCAGTTGGGGCGATTGGGGATCTTTGCATTTGGGGTTGTCTTTATTTTGGTTCCGTAGTCGGACCTTGATTGTATCTGGATGATGTAATGCTATATTTATGTATTGTGTGAAGTGGCGATTGTAAGCCAACTCTGTACCTCTTTCTTATTCAGTACACGGGATGTGTAAAGATTACCCTTCTTGCGACATACCTACAATGCGGTTATGCCTCTAAGTCGTGCTCCGACACATGGGAGATATAGCCGCATCGTGGGTGTTACACATTCTCTCTCCTCTTCTCTTTCCTCCAACTAAGCAGAAATATACTAGTTTAATCCTTATAGCCCGCTGACTCAGCTCTATTGTACTTGCTCTAAACCGGAAGGGAGGGAGTACTGCATGGGGTGTAGTCTAGTCACTTGTTGAAATCTCTAGAAAGGCAAATACTCCTTTCCGGTTTACAGGGCTATACTAGCAAGTACTAGTACTACAATAGTGGGCTCAAATAGCAATTTCGTCTCATGCAAGAGCCTGGCTATATGCGTGCTCCAAGGAACCACACCACATGAGCGTTCGCAACTGCCACGTTCGGGTTGCGCTTGGCTCTTCGCCTCTTCGAGAAGAAGAACAATGATGTTACTCCTACTTCTACAGTATCGAATCCACTACTGCATGTCCGTCCAGCTCGTGCGGGAGGGATAGCATGTAGCGAAAGCTCCTACTAGTCCTGCCAGCCACCACACTCATGCATGAGGGAGGGACGCAGCTTCATTGACTTACTGCTCCTGCCTTTGCGTCTATGATAGGTGGGCCCAACAGGTGGTTGGCCCACCTGTCATGCAGCCAAAGGCAGGTGCAGTTAAGGCACCGGAGCTTAGTCTGTGAGGGAGAGGGCGTTGTAGTAATCAAACTTCTCGGTCTTGTACGAGTTGACGCGACACATCAAAGCACTGCACTCGATATAAGTCTTTTTACACATTTCAAATGGACTACAACATACGTATGTATGTAGACATATTTTGCTTCATATGTAGTCACTTGTTGCAATCTCTAAAAAGACTTATATTTGGAAACGGAGGGAGTACAGCGCATGCCGTGACTTCCCTTTTGATACTTGCATGTGTTGATTTGATGCACCTTGCCAAATTTTGACTATTAATTTAACTAACCAAATTTTCATGCATGTCACAAAAAATTATGGGGCTGTTTGGATTGTGACTATGTTTGTCTTATGTTGCCACATTATTTTTCCCACAATTGCCACACTTGCCTAACTTGAGTTGCTCAAATTGTTAGACACACTTTGGCTTGCCTAAGGGAATCTTGGCACACTTTTAGTGTCTATGACATGTGGGGTTCACTGCTAATAAAAAAATTCTTGTCTTAGGGGTGACTAATAAAAAAGACTTATATTTAGGAACGGGGGGAGTAGAAAATATAAATAATAATGCATGTTGGGGAAACCCACATTTCCGATAATTTTAGTCGTGGGCTTGTTCACAATTTTTACGAGGGGGTGGTTGTTCATTTAATGGAGGGACTTGTACCAGACTTGAACGATACAAAGTGCGACCTGGCACACCGTAACACCACTTGGAACAAGTGGGTAGCTATCTCAAAAAACAATCAACAACTAAAAAACGGCGACCTGGCACGTAGTACACAATTTTAAACGATTGTTTTGATGGAGTGAAAAAGGAAAACTACCCCACTACGTATATATAGGCCGCAGCCTCCGTGCTTGCTTGCTAGGGTTGCTCTATTGACACACTCTCATCCTCTCCAGATCTAAACAAGATAGGGGTGGTAACACTGTATTTCTCCCTTCAAAAAACACCGTCTTTCTATCCTCATCGCTGGTTACAGATCCGGACGTATCGCCCTCCTCCGATGAAGGGGAGGAGTGGCAGCGTTTAGGCCGTCGTCGCCAGCGAGGGAGGAGACCCACTGCCGGCCGCACCGTTATCCCTGGCCGAGCGCCGGCACGGGAGGTCCTCCGATCCCTTCGTCGTTGCCCTAGTGTGGGCGGATCCGGCCTCCCGCCGCCCACCTATCCACATCCCGACGACCTTCAGGTATATATTCCTTCGAAACCACCTTAGCTCTACTTCCCCAGCTCGCTACGTTGCTGCATGTGCATCATTTTCTAACTCTCAGCCCCTCTCGATCGGATGGTCCAACGTCACCTTTTTTTTCTATTGTTAGAGGTAAAGCTACTTCATGGAGTCGAATCTTGTACTTGGTTCAAACAAGAAATAAAGTGGGGTGGGGGAATTTAGTATGTACATCGGACTTGGTACAAATAGGAAGGAAAGGGGTGAAATTAGTACAGACTGGTCATCCAACTGGTCTCTTGGTCGAAAAGGGAAATATCGGGGTAACGCTGTACACAGTGGTATGACCAGGACTAGATTTGCTATCCACACATAGGAGTAGGTGGTTAGAGTGAACAAAAATGGGACCAACCCAGATATGTTTCTTGGATGTTTGTTTCTCGGGGCAACAAACTCGGAATCACCACTATGCCCATGTTTAGGTACATGGTGCTGGACTACTGGTGCACCCAGTGTCCCATGCCCTTATACCAAATATTTAGCTGTTCTTAATCTAATGCCCCTGGTAAAATGAAGCCATGCCACTATTATAATCCATGACAAGTTTAGCCAAATGTTTTTTCTTGTAATTGTTTGGGACTTTGACTGTTTCCATTGTAGCTTTTTGTGCAAACAAGGATATCCATTTCACTAGGTTGCTATTGTGACCTTTTGGTGCACTGCACAAAACACTTCTTAAAAGAAGTGACTTTTGTGTTGTTTAACTGGAATGTCAGAATGGAATAGTTGATTCATTTCGATGGAACTGCACAAAGGGAGATATGTGTTCCAATCCCCATCATCCATATTGACACCATAACCTTCCTTTAGGTAAGAATGATATTTAATGCATGTGTTCATCTCTATTTTGCGACTCCCATGAGAAAATAATGCTATTGTTTACTAGTACACTTGTACTCCCTCACTGACAAAACCAATTCAGAAATAGAAGGCCAATCATGTACTTGGTTTCACCAACTAGTGAGGAGAAAGAGAAACATATGATGAAGAGGAGGAGGAAGAAGAATAAAGAGTGCCAAGGTGATCTTGCTGAAGCCAGAGGCCTCAGTCGAGGCCATTCAAGGGCTCCGACAACGTCTACCTTACATGTGAGAAGATCCTGTGCAAACAGGGGTCATGTTGTGCCAATCATACATTTTAGTGGAACTACACAAGACAATACAATGAACTGTATCCCAGCCAGTGCTTTAACTCTGCTGGAAGTTCTTGGTAATCTTTCGATATAATCTCAACACTGGTAAACAAGAGTGGTTTCAACCACACATTTGAAGTGCACAAAAATATACACTATTGAGTGATTCCAGTGAGTGCTTTATCATCTCTTATGGGACTACATGAATAAGCTTTTTTCCTCAGGTTTGTATCGGCCTAAGGCCTTCATCCATATTAGTTTGTTGTCATCTCTATTTGTATCATGCTACTGTCATGAGAAACTCAGTTATCTTTGCACGTTAAAGTTTTGCAACCTATGATACATGGAAATGCTTCGAGTGTTGAGCTAATTGGCACTGATTAAATAAACAAATACCTCTCCTTAAGCAAGACTACTATGTTGCTAACTTTACCCATTAAGATAATGAGGGTGCTTCTATTTGTTAGTGTATGTTTCATCAACTAGTCCCACTATTACAGTAATCTCACTCTCTCAATATATGTGCCAACAGGGATGCTCGATTTTGGTGGAACTGCACAAAAACTTTGGGTGTTTCATTGCCTCGATAGCTTCCTTCCTTTCCTGTCAGTCGCTAATCTGGGCTTGCATTCTTCCTTTGCTATCAGTCGCTTGGCTTATCTCGGCTTCCAGTCAAAGGAAATAGTAATTGATATGCTACCTCACACAGGTTGGTACTGGTCTTTATCCTGATTATTATGCTTGTCATATGTATTGGTAATTTGGTATTGTGCTACCGTTTGCCGATTTCATAAATGAGTAACTTGGAGCTTGAACTCGCAGGAAAATCATTACATTGGGTGATTTCAGTAGAACTGCACAAAAAGATCAGATGTACATGTACTTATGCTGCTGCTATGTACTCCAAAGTTCACTCAAACAAGCATCGTTGTTGACAAGAAGAAGTGCCTATATTCATTCGCATATCAACCGGCGTCAACCAGTTGTCAATCTCCAAGTATTAGGAGAGTGAACGCCAAAAATATTGCTTGGCGCATAGCCCAGAAAAACGCAGTCCAGTCTTTGGTCCCAACTTGTGCCTTTTGGTTATCGGCAAATATGGTAGCGAACTGTATGGCATGGAGTCTAAAGATTCTAGACAAGTTAGTTGATGTGTATATTCATCTGGCACTTAATCAGTCTGCATGCCAGGGATGCTCCATTTCAGTTGAACCGCACAAAAAATTTGGGTGGTTCATTTTCTCAACCGCCTCCTTTCCCGTCTGCAATGTAGAATTTTGGCGAGCTATGATGTCTACTACACAACCTTCTTATTGTAGACGTTGTTGGGCCTCCAAGTGCAGAGGTTTGTAGGACAGTAGCAAATTTCCCTCAAGTGGATGACCTAAGGTTTATCAATCCATGGGAGGCGTAGGATGAAGATGGTCTCTCTCAAACAACCCTGCAACCAAATAACAAAGAGTCTCTTGTGTCCCCAACACACCCAATACAATGGTAAATTGTATAGGTGCACTAGTTCGGCGAAGAGATGGTGATACAAGTGCAATATAGATAGTAGATATAGGTTTTTGTAATCTGAAAATATAAAAACAGCAAGGTAACTAATGATAAAAGTGAGCACAAACGGTATTGCAATGCGTTGAAACAAGGCCTAGGGTTCATACTTTCACTAGTGCAAGTTCTCTCAACAATAATAACATAATTGGATCAGATAACTATCCCTCAACATGCAACAAAGAGTCACTCCAAAGTCACTAATAGCGGAGAACAAACGAAGAGATTATTGTAGGGTACAAAACCACCTCAAAGTTATCCTTTCTGATCGATCTATTCAAGAGTCCGTAGTAAAATAACATGAAGCTATTCTTTCTGTTCAATCTATCATAGAGTTCGTACTAGAATAACACCTTAAGACACAAATCAACCAAAACCCTAATGTCACCTAGATACTCCAATGTCACCTCAAGTATCTGTTGGTATGATTATACGATATGCATCACACAATCTCAGATTCATCTATTCAACCAACACAAAGAACTTCAAAGAGTTCCCCAAAGTTTATACCGGAGAGTCAAGATGAAAACGTGTGCCAACCCCTATGCATAAGTTATCGTGTTCATGGAACTCGCAAGTTGATCACCAAAACATACATCAAGTGGATCACATGATATCCCATTGTCACCACAGATAAGCACGTGCAAGACATACATCAAGTGTTCTCAAATCCTTAAAGACTCAATCCGATAAGACAACTTCAAAGGGAAAACTCAATCCATTACAAGAGAGTAGAGGGGGAGAAACATCATAAGATCCAACTATAATAGCAAAGCTTGCGATACATCAAGATCGTATCACCTCAAGAACACGAGAGAGAGAGAGATCAAACACATAGCTACTGGTACATACCCTCAGCCTCGAGGGAGAACTACTCCCTCCTCATCATGGAGAGCACCGGGATGATGAAGATGGCCACCGGAGAGGGATTCCACCTTCGGCAGGGTGCCAGAACGGGTCTAGATTGGTTTTCGGTGGCTACGGAGGCTTCTGGCGGCGGAACTCCCGATCTATTATGCTCCCTGGTGTTTTTAGGGTATATGGACATATATAGGTGAAAGAAGTACGTTGGTGGAGCAATGAGGGGCCCACGAGGGTGGAGGGCGCGCCCCCTGCCTCATGGCAGCCTCGTTGATTGCCTGACGTATACTCCAAGTCTCCTGGATTGCTTCCGTTCCAAAAACAACTCTCCCGAAGGTTTCATTCCGTTTGGACTCCGTTTGATATTCCTTTTCTGCGAAACACTTAAACAAGGAAAAAACAGAAACTGACACTGGGCTCTGGGTTAATAGGTTAGTCCCAATAATAATATAAAATTGTATAATAAAGCCCATAAACATCCAACACATATAATATAATAGCATGGAACAATAAAAAATTATAGATACATTGGAGACGTATCAGCATCCCCAAGCTTAATTCCCGCTCGTCCTCGAGTAGGTAAATGATAAAAACATAATTTTTTATGTGGAATGCTACCTAACATATTTATCCATGTAATTCTCTTTATTGTGGCAAGAATATTCAGATCCATGAGATTCAAGACGAAACTTTAATATTGACATAAAAAATAATAATACTTCAAGCATACTAACCAAGCAATCATGTGTTCTCAAAATAACATGGCCAAAGAAAGCTATCCCTACAAAATCATATAGTCTGGCTATGCTCTATCTTCATCACACAAAATATTTAAATCATGCACAACCCCGATGACAAGCCAAGCAATTGTTTCATACTTTTGATGTTCTCAAACTTTTTCAATCTTCACGCAATACATGAGCGTGAGCCATGGACATATCACTTATAGGTGGAATAGAATAGTGGTTGTGGAGAAGACAAAAAATGAGAAGATAGTCTCACATCAACTAGGCGTATAAATGGGCTATGGAGATGCCCATCAATAGATATCAATGTGAGTGAGTAGGGATTGCCATGCAACGGATGCACTAGAGCTATACGTGTATGAAAGGTCAAAAAGAAACTAAGTGGGTGTGCATCCAACTCGCTTGCTCACGAAGACCTAGGGCATTTTGAGGAAGCCCGTCATTGGAATATACAAGCCAAGTTCTATAATAAAAGATTCCCACTAGTATATGAAAGTGACAACATAGGAGACTCTCTATCATGAAGATCATGGTGACACTTTGAAGCACAAGTGTGGTAAAAGGATAGTAGCATTGCCCCTTCTCTCTTTTTCTCTCATTTTTTGGCCTTCTCTTTTTTTGGCCTTCTCTTGTTTTTTGGCCTTTCTTTTTTTCTTTTTCTTTTTTTTCGTCCGGAGTCTCATCCCGACTTGTGGCGGAATCATAGTCTCCACCATCCTTTCCTCACTTGGGACAATGCTCTAATAATGATGATCATCACACTTTTATTTACTTACAACTCAAGAATTACAAATCAATACTTAGAACAAGATATGACTCTATATGAATGCCTCCGGTGGTGTACCGGGATGTGCAATGACTCATGAGTGACATGTATGAAAGAATTATGAACGGTGGCTTTGCCACAAATACGATGTCTACTTCATGATCATGCAAGCAATATGACAATGATGAAGCATGTCATAATAACGGAATGGTGGAAAGTTGCGTGGCAATATATCTCGGAATGGCTATGGAAATGCCATAATAGGTAGGTATGGTGGCTGTTTTGAGGAAGGTATATGGTGGGTTTATGGTACCGGCGGAAGTTTCGCGGTACTAGAGAGGCTAGCAATGCTGGAAGGGTGAGAGTGTGTATAATCCATGGACTGAACATTAGTCATAAAGAACTCACATACTTATTGAAAAAATCTATTAGTTATCAAAACAAAGTATTACGCACATGCTCCTAGGGGGATAGATTGGTAGGAAAGGTCCATTGCTCGTCCCTGACCGCCACTCATAAGGAAGACAATCAATTAATAAATCATGCTCCGACTTCATCACATAACGGTTCACCATACGTGCATGCTACGGGAATCACAAACTTTAACACAAGAATTTCTCAAATTCATAACCACTCACTAGCATGACTCTAATATTACCATCCTCATATCTCAAAATAATCATCAAGTATCAAACTTCTCATAGTATTCGATGCACTTTATATGAAAGTTTTTATTATATCCCTCTTGGATGCCCATCATATTAGGACTAAATTCATAACCAAAGAAAATTACCATGCTGTTTAGGACTCTCAAAATAATATAAGTGACGCATGAGAGTTCATCTATTTCTATAAAATAAAACCACCACCGTGCTCTAAAAAGATATAAGTGAAGCACTAGAGCAACACCAAACTACTCCGAAAGATATAAGTGAAGATCAATGAGTAGTCGAATAATTATGCAACTATATGAAGACTCTCTAACATTTAAGAATTTCATATCTTGGTATTTTATTCAAACAGCAAGAAAAACAAAATAAAATAAAATTACGCTCCAAGCAAAACACATATCATGTGGTGAATAAAAATATAGCTCCAAGTAAAGTTACCAATGAACGAAGACGAAAGAGGGGATGCCTTCCGGGGCATCCCAAAGCTTAGGCTTTTTGGTGTCCTTGTATTTTACCAAGGCATCCCCATTCTCAGGCTTTTGCCACTCCTTATTCCTTAGTCCATCGAATCTTCATCCAAAACTTGAAAACTTCACAATACAAAACTTAACAGAAAACTTGTAAGCTCCGTTAGTATAAGAAAATAAATCATCACTTAAGTACTATTGTTAACTCATTCTAAATTCATATTGGTGTAATATCTACTCTATTCCAACTTCTTTATGGTTCATACCCTCCGATACTACTCATAGGTTCACTAAAATAAGCAAACAACACATAGAGAACAGAATCTGTCAAAAATAGAACAGTCTGTAGTAATCTGTAGGTTTCTAATACTTATGTTACTCCAAAAATCCTGATAAATTAGTAAGTACTAGGAAATTTGTTTATTAATCTATTTCAAGTGGAATTGGTATTTTATCGCTCTCTGGTAAAAAATGAAAATTATTCTCGTGAGCGCATACTTTGTGTTTTTTACAGCAAGATCAAGTAACAATCACCCAAGAAGATCCTAAAGGCTTTACTTGGCACAAAAAATAATTAAAACATAAAAAACACAATCATAACAGAGGATAGATGATTAATTTATTACTAAAAAGGAGCAAAAAGCAAGGAACAAAAATAAGATTGGGTTGCCTCCCAACAAGCGCTATCGTTTAACGGCCCTAGGTAGGCATGATGATTTCAATGATGCTCACATAAGAGATAACAATTGAAACATAAAGAGAGCATCATGAAGAATATGACTAGCACATTTAATTCTAACCCACTTCCTATGCATAGGGATTTTGTGATCAAACAATTTATGGGAACCATAATCAACTAGCATAGGAGGGCAAAACAAGCATAACTTCAAAACTTTAAGCACATAGAGAGGAAACTTGATATTATTGCAATTCCTACAAGCATATATTCCTCCCTCATAATAATTTTCAGTAGCATCATGTGAATACAACAATATAACCAGCACCTAAAGCATTATTTTCATGATCTACAAGCATAGAAAACTTACTACTCTCTACATAAGCAAAATTCTTCTCAATCAGAATAGTGGGAGTATCATAAGAGACTCGAATACTATAAATTGTTTCCACATTAAAAGAGTAATGTTCAGAAAAATGGTAATCATAATCATGAAAAGTTTTATAAATATAATCATCACTACTTTTTATAGCATATGTATCATCACAATAATTATCATAAGTAGCAACTTTGTTCTCATCATAATCGATTGAAACCTCTTCCAAGATAGTGGAATCATCACTAAATAAAGTCATGGCCTATCCAAATCCACTTTCATAATTATCATAATAAGATTCAACATCCTCCAAAATAGTGGGATCATTACTTCCTAAAGTTGACACTCTTCCAAACCCACTTTCATCAATATAATCATCATAAGTTGGAGGCATGCTATCATCATTATAAATTTGCATATCAAAACTTGGGAGACTAAAAATAGCATCTTCATTAAACATAGCATCCCCAAGCTTGGGACAAACATTAATTGCAGCAAATATATTCTCAAAAAGATCATCTTCATCAAACATAGCATCCCCAAGCTTGCGCCTTTTCATATCATAAGCATAATCACTCTCATCATTAATAGTATGGATAGCACCAATAGTATAGCAATTATCATCATCACAATGAGAAATAGGAGCAACATCATTTGGGAGAGATACCTTTCTACCTTTACTTCTCCATCTTTCCTTTTTCTTCTTCACATCATGTGTGGGTTCAATCCTCTTTTTGGATCTCCTTATTAATGAGATTGGTTGAATAGAAGGCTCCTCCTCGTTACCTGATTCATCATAAGAAATAATAGGAGAATATTGGGAAGTCTCTTCCCTTTCGTTAGTATTCTCTTCATCTTCTATTTATTTTCTTTTCTTTATGTAATTGGCAATATAAGGATTTTCAGTGCAATTCACCGCACAATACATATAAATTTCTTCTAGATCAATATCGAGGGATTTCTCAAGGTTATATTCTGGAATATGCTTAGTTTGACGTTTCATTTCTTCATAACCCAAAAGAAAACTAAGTTCATTATGATGTGCAAGGGAAATCAAGTCATCACAATTTTTGGACACGATTCGATCATGAAACAATTTGCATTTGATATTTAAATGACCATGTTCATTGCAAAGTTCACAAGTATGGCTAAGATATTTTAAATTTTCAGCACTAACATCTAGCCTCTCTTGCAACCATTTAGTTTCCAAATACTTATGCCTCTTGCAAAGTCTATCTTCCCTGTTTGGCATGTACTTCCAAACTCTATGCACTCCACAAAAATCGACATGCTTATAAGAGATATTTTCATCATAACTAGTGCAATGATCATTAGTACTATGGATATTCAAAGAGTTCATACTAATAACATTGCAATCATGCTCATCATTCAAAGATTTAGTGCCAAACATTCTATAGACTTCTTCTTCTAGCACTTGAGCACAATTTTCCTTTCCATCATTCTCACGAAACATATTAAAAAGATGAAGCATATGAGGCAAATTCAATTCCATTTTTTGTAGTTTTCTTTTATAAACTAAACTAGTGATAAAACAAGAAACTAAAAGATTTGATTGCAAGATCTAAAGATATACCTTCAAGCACTCACCTCCCCGGCAACGACGCCAGAAAAGAGCTTGATGTCTACTACACAACCTTCTTCTTGTAGAGGTTGTTGGGCCTCCAAGTGCAGAGGTTTGTAGGACAGTAGCAAATTTCCCTCAAGTGGATGACCTAAGGTTTATCAATCCGTGGGAGGCGTAGGATGAAGATGGTCTCTCTCAAACAACCCTGCAACCAAATAACAAAGACTCTCTTGTGTCCCCAAAACACCCAATACAATGGTAAATTGTATAGGTGCACTAGTTCGGCGAAGAGATGGTGATACAAGTGCAATATGGATAGTAGATATAGGTTTTTGTAATCTGAAAATATAAAAACAGCAAGCTAACTAATGCTGAAAGTGAGCACAAACGGTATTGCAATGCGTTGAAACAAGGCCTAGGGTTCATACTTTCACTAGTGCAAGTTCTCTCAACAATAATAACATAATTGGATCTGATAACTATCCCTCAACATGCAACAAAGAGTCACTCCAAAGTCACTAATAGCAGAGAACAAACGAAGAGATTATTGTAGGGTACAAAAGCACCTCAAAGTTATCCTTTCTGATCAATCTATTCAAGAGTCCGTAGTAAAATGACATGAAGCTATTCTTTCCATTCAATCTACCATAGAGTTCGTACTAGAATAACACCTTAAGACACAAATCAACCAAAACCCTAATGTCACCTAGATACTCCAATATCACCTCAAGTATCCTTGGGTATGATTATACGATATGCATCACACAATCTCAGATTCATCTATTCAACCAACACAAAAAGAACTTCAAAGAATGCCCCAAAGTTTCTACCTAAGAGTCAAGACGAAAACGTGTGCCAACCCCTATGCATAAGTTCACGTGGTCACAGAACTCGCAAGTTGATCACCAAAACATACATCAAGTGGATCACATGATATCCCATTGTCACCACAGATAAGCACGTGCAAGACATACATCAAGTGTTCTCAAACCCTTAAAGACTCAATTCGATAAGACAACTTCAAAGGGAAAACTCAATCCATTACAAGAGAGTAGAGGGGGAGAAACATCATAAGATACAACTATAATAGCAAAGCTCGTGATACATCAAGACCGTATCACCTCAAGAACATGAGAGAGAGAGATCGAACACACAGTTACTGGTACATACCCTCAGTCCCGAGGGAGAACTACTCCCTCCTCGTCATGGAGAGCACGGGGATGATGAAGATGGCCACCGGAGAGGGATTCCCCCTCCGGCAGGGTGCCGGAACGGGTCTAGATTGGTTTTCAGTGGCTACGGAGGCTTCTGGCGGCGGAACTCCCGATCTATTATGCTCCCTAGTGTTTTTAGGGTATATGGACATATATAGGCGAAAGAAGTACGTCGATGGAGCAACGAGGGGCCCACGAGGGTGGAGGGCGCACCCAGGGGGGTCGGCGCGCCCCCTGCCTCGTGGCAGCCTCGTTGATTGCCTGACGTATACTCCAAGTCTCCTAGATTGCTTCCGTTCCAAAAATAACTCTCCCGAAGGTTTCATTCCATTTGGACTCCGTTTGATATTCCTTTTCTGTGAAACACTAAAACAAGGAAAAACAGAAACTGGCACTGGGCTCTGGGTTAATAGGTTTGTCCCAAAGATAATATAAAAGTGTATAATAAAGCCCATAAACATCCAAAACAGATAATATAATAGCATGGAACAATCAAAAATTATAGATACGTTGGTGACGTATCAAGCTACATGACCAAGATGAGCCAGTAAACTAGTTGGATGAAAGTAGTTGCCAAGTTGCTCAAACCTCTCTCGGCACGAGGCCACTATTTGAGGATAAACCTACAAGCAAATTTTAGATTGTTTGTGCTGCCTCTTACGTACTCGAAAGTTTACTCGTACAAGCATTAATTTTAGCAAGAAGTACCTCCGACTGAACACCATTTACCAGTCTGCAATGTAGAATTTTGGCGAGCTACAGGACCAAGATGAGCCAGTAAAGTAGTTGGATGAAAGTAGTGGCCAAGTTTCTCAAACCTCCCTCGGCACGAAGCCACTATTTGAGGATAAACCTACAAGCAAAGTTTAGATTGTCTGTGCTGCCTCTTATGTACTCGAAAGTTTACTCGTACAAGCATTAATTTTAGCAAGAAGTACCTCCGACTAAACACCATTTACCAGTCTGTACCCTAGGTAATTAAAGTTCGTCCATGGATCATATTGGTTGTGATCTCAATCATTTGGATGCATAAACATACTGAACATGTGTATATCTGAATCTTTTTGTGAATTATCTATGAATATTGTTGTGTGATCTATCAATCATTTGGATCCATAGACATGCTGAACTTGTGTATATATGAATCTTTTGAGTTGTTGATAGTGAATGTTGGCTATGAATATGAACGTGTCCTGTGAACCTGAGTTTGATACGAATGTTTACCTTTTCTGTTCTACTTGTGTGTGAACTTGTTAGTATGCCTACTATGGGGTATGTGACGTGTGGGTGTCAACGGCACACCTTCTTCCCGAGAAGAATTGCACCTGCTTTGTTAGGGTAGCAACGGCGCATCAGCTCTTTTTAATCTTTTTGCTCTGTCTTGCCCCCTCCGCTGCTCAACCCCTACCGTAATGTTTTCGGCCTCAAAACAAAACATAGTACTGCGTTGTTTTTAGGGCTTGATGAAAAATCGAGTGCTGGTTTCTGTAGGTTGGCCCGCCCAGCAAATGTGTTGCTGGTCCACCACGGACTGGGAGGCTAAAAATACAAGTTGTATGGTGTAGAGGCAAGTAAAAAAACGCCATCTAGAGCCATCCACTGCAGAAAAAAAATCGCTCCTGATGTGCTTCTTCAGTCGTGTCGCCGGCCCCCTCTTTAATCCAGTTCGCTCGGGATCTGGTATCATTTTTTCCAGAGGGCGAACAAGTATCAGCTAGGCCTAGGTTTTGTATTTTAACATGCGTAGCCCACGACATACGATGACAGTGGTTTCAACTTATTTTTTGAGGTCCATACCGGCCTATGGGCTTTTTCTTAAAGATCGGCAACCCAATGTATTTTTTAACCACATTATATATATTTATATTATTACTATTTTGTATATTTTATAGAGACTTATATATACATTATGAAAACATCCCACATGTTATTAACTTATAAAAGTAAATGTTTAACAGAAGTTGGCAAGGAAAATCCTGGTTGTTTTTGACTCACAGGCAAGGAAAATCCTGGTGATTGCGTACAAAAGCTTGCGAAGATTTTAAGGACCAATGTAATAATAATGCGCTCATTTTTATTTTGAGCAATAACTCGCTAATTTGTTAATTATGTAAATAAAAAATGTGCCTCTCTGCTTTATTTTTTGATATTAATTGCTCCTTCTAACATAACATTATATATATAACGAGCCCAGCTAATTCGTGTATTTGAAGGAAGTGCAAATGGGCTGGGATTCCTTAGAAAATATAAATGGGCCGCATTGATGCGAAATTATTTGTTCACCCAGCCCAGCAAATGGACTGTACATTCTAGAAAACATGGGTTAAATATATGCCACATTTTTGCAGGCTGACATGTGGGCCAATAGGTCGAAGCCTACGCAGGGCGTTGTCAACTTGGTCAACAAATGATTATGACATCCACAGCCATTGGATTTATATCCAACGGCCGGCATGCACCTTCAATCTCTCGTCTTCTTACTCCAGCATCGTCGGGACCGCCTGGTCCGGCCTCCAGTGGCTAGCGGCTCTGCTTAGCACACATCGCTGCGAAGCGCTACCCCACCGCCGGCCAGGCTATCCCTCCACACCTCCTGTTATTCTCCACCAACTGCAGCCCCACGCCCCACCAAAACTAGTTATAACCCTTCTCCTCCTCTCAATCTGTGACTCCACTGCCACGTCTTCCCATCTCTGAGTCGTTCCCGTCCGGGGCCTCGCAGTCGTCCACCGCCTCACTGCGCTCGGTGCGGCGTGGTCAACAAACGAGAGTCATCGGAAGAGGACTGTACGTGGAGATCCTAACGACTGGGACCCATGAGATCCATGGTCGCACGCATGGACAGTTCCTCCTTATTAAGCTGAAATGTTTCCTCCACCTGACAGCTGGGACCCACCGGCTGTATCTTCGCACGGAAGGAAGTGCCTCCTTATTATGCGAAGAAAATTATTCCTCCCGTTGACAGCTGGGACCCGTCAGGTTTGGTGGCTAACTTGTGGGCCTACTAAGCGGACGTGTATGTAGGGCTTTGTCAACTTAATCAACAAATGATTCTAGCAGCTGGACCGTTGGATGTTAATCCAACAGACATGCTCCTTCTTCAACCTGTGTTCTTGCTCCTGTCTCCCGTGGGCGGCACCGTGGCTGTGCTGCCGTGCACCCAAACTAGTCGAGTTTCCCACTCCTCTCCATCTGCGACTCCACCGCCCCGTCTTCCCCATATTCGGGTCGTTCCAGTCTGGGACCTCGCTGTCGTCCACCGGCCTTGGTGCGCTCGACACGGTGTGGTCAACGTGGTGAACAACCGAGAGTCATCGGAAGATGACTGTATGCGAGAGGCTGACAGTGGGGACACACCACGCCCATGGACGCATGCATGCAACAGAATGCGGCGTGGTCAACATGGTCAAGGAACGACTTCCATCGGAAGTGTACTGTACGTGGAGAGGCTGACAGCTGGGTCCATGGCCGCAGCAAGGAAGTGCCTCATTACGCGGAAAATAATGATTCCTCCACCTGACAGCAGGGACCCACCGGACGGGCCACCATATTTTGCGAAAAAACGTTTCCCCCCTGACTGCTGGGACCCATCGGACGGGTCACCGTATTTTGCAAAAAAAAAGTTCCCCCCGCTGTCAGCTCGGACCCACCGGAAGTGCCTCCTTATTACGCAGAAAAAATGAATACTCTCCCTGCTAGTTGGGACCCACCTTGGTGGGAGGCTGACTTGTGGGCCTACTAAGTTGACGGGGATGGAGGGCTTTGTCAACTTAGTTAATATGAACGATTCTAGCTACACTGACCGTACGATGTCCATCCAACGGCCGTAGTGCTTCTTCAACCTCTGGTCTTCTTGCTCCAGCCGCCCAAACCAGTGCCGGTCGTGCCGCGTGCTCCTGCCTCCCGTGGCCGGCTATGATGCCACGGAGGCCTCACCACCCCCTACTACTCCCACCGCTGGCCAGACCATCCCTCTACTCACCCACACCCCCTGTTATTCTGCGGCGATGACAACCTCACACCGCAGCCGAACCACTGAACCCTCATACTCCTCTACGCGTGGGCATCCACTATCGCGTCTTCCCCTTCCTAGGCCTCGCCTTCGTCCACCGTCAAGGAACGGCTTCCATCGGATGTGGACTGTACGTGGAGAGGCTGACAGCTGGGTCCACAGCCGCAGCAAGGAAGTGCCTCCTTATTACGCGGAAAATAATGATTCCTCCACCTGACAGCAGGGACCCACCAGACGGGCAAGCATATTTCACAAAAAAAACATTTCCCCCTGACTGTTGGGACCTACCAGCTACATCTTCGCACGCAAGGAAGTGCGTTCGGGCAAAAAAACGATTCGCCCCCCTGACTACTGGGACCCACCAGCTACATCTTCGCACGCAAGGAAGTGCCTGACAGTCGGGACCCACCTGGTCGAAGCGTATGTAGTGTTGTCATTCTGTTCACGAACGTGTAGAGGCGCGCACGTAGCATGTACATGTACGTACAACGGCCAGGGTGCAAGAAAGTAAATACGACCATGTATGTACATACGGGCGGGGTCTCGAACGCCTACTCACGCGTACGTACGACTAGGGCTCGTGTACATGGCTGGGTCGGAACGGAGAAACATCGTCGTCATCGTGTTCATGGGGAGCCAACCGGCTGGGTCGGAACGGAATGCGCTGTCATGTTCACCGGGAGGGCTTGGATGGAACAGCCGATGGAAACGAGGCCTGGCGTACCGCAGAACGGAGGAAACGACCTTGTGTTCGACCGGCCACGGTCGAAACGGGATCCTGTTCATCGGGAGGGGTCTGGCGTACGGCAAAACGGAGGAAATGGGCCTCCTACGGTCGAAACGGGGGTCCTGTTCATCGGGAGGGGTGTGGCATACCGCAAAACGGAGGAAACGGACTTGTGTTGGAGCGCTACAGTCGAAACGGGGGTCGTGTTCATTGGGAGGGGCGTGGCGTACCGCAAAACGGGACTCCACGGGATACTGTTCATCTCCACCGTCGACCCCTCCAGCCTCCACGGGCTACTGTTCATCCACCGTCGACCTCCTCCAGCCTCCACCTGCGACTGTTCATCCATGGGCTCCTGTTCATCCAGCCTCCACCGCGCGCTACTCCACCGGCTACTGTTCAACCAGCCCTCTCCACACGGGATCCTGTCCAACCACCTGTCCACAGGCTACTGTTCATCTAGCCCTCCACCGTCTACTATTCATCCAGTCCTCCACGGGGTGGCCCTGTTCATCCAGCCCTCCACGGGGTCCTGTTCATCCAGCCACAACCGACTCGATCGATCAGGGTCCTGTTCATCCAGAGGCAACACCACGGGGTCCTGTTCGTCCACCCCCACTGGGAACTGCATCCAACCCTCCCAGCAACGCTCACTGTTCATCTAGAGGGAGCATGGATCGGCTTTAGTTAGCAGTAGTAGCGAAGGAATCGCTCGATCTGGTTCAGTTAACAGCCATTGATCGATCGCTCGGGTTCAGTAACGCGTAGCCTGCAGTGCAATCACTCGGGTTCAGTAGGCGAACGCCTCGCTCGGGTTCAGTTAGAGCCCAAGGCCTCGCACCCACGCACATGCGTGTATGAGAGAAACGTGCAAACCTTTGTGCATCGCTCTACCCCGACCACTCACCGTAACCGGGAACACCCCGATATTTTCCTCGCCCTCGCTTCTGCCACGGTTTTTTCCGTCATGGACGGCACAAAGAATGTCATGCAGCTGCATCTCCGGCCCGCCCAAGACGAAAAGCTCATTTTCTGTCATGATTTTTTGTCATAGAAGTAGGAGCCCACCACATCTATGATGATACAATTATCGTCATAAAAGTGTCATAAGTATGACAGAAATTTTTTCATTCGGCCCAAAATGTCATGGATGTGTCTTTTTTTTGTAGTGACTACGATAGATCCCCTATACTCGTGGGTCATCAAGACTCTTTTCTAACGCCGTTGCTGGGGAGTGAAGCGCCTTTGGTAAGTGGAATTTGGTAAGGAAACATTTATATAGTGTGCTGAAATTTACTATCACTTGTTACTATGGAAAATAATCCTTTGAGGGTTTGTTCGGGGTATCTTCACCTCGATCGGAACCACAATTAGTTACTCCTCAACCTACTGCAACCACTGAAAATATTTATTATGAAATTCCTTCGGGTATGATAGAGAAACTGCGAGCTAATCCTTATGCAGGAGATGGAACATTACATCCCGATATGCACCTAATCTATGTGGATGAAGTTTGTGGACTATTTAAGCTTGCAGGTATGCCTGAGGATGTTGTCAAGAAGAAGGTCTTCCCTTTATTTTGGAAGTGAAAGGCATTGACATGATATAGGCTATTGGGTGATATTGGATCGTGGAACTACAATCGATTGAAATTGGAATTTCATCAGAAGTTTTATCCTATGCATCTGGTTCATCGTGATCGGAATTATATATATAATTTTTGGCCTCGTCAAGGAGAAAGTATCACTCAAGCTTGGTGGAGGCTTAAGTCAATGTTATATTCATGCCCCAATCATGAGCTCTCAAGAGAAATTATTATTTAAAATTTTTATGCTTGGCTTTCTCATAATGATCGATCCATGCTCGATACTTCTTATACTGGTTCCTATATGAAGAAATATATTGAATTCAAATGGGATTTATTGAAAATAATTAAATGCAACTCTGAAGATTGGGAACTCGACGAAGGTAAAGAGTCAGGTATAAACCTTAAGTTTGATTGTGTTAAATCTTTTATGGATACCGATGCTTTTCGTGATTTTAACACTAAATATGGACTTGACTCTGAGATAGTAGCTTCTTTTTGTGAATCTTTTGCTACTCATGTTGATCTCCCCAAGGAGAAGTGGTTTAAATATCATCCTCCCATTGAAGTTAAAGTAGTAGAACGTATTAAAGTTGAAGAAGAAACTATTACTTATAATGTTGATCCTACTATTCTGACTGCTTATATCAAGAAACCACCATTCCCTGTTAGAATAAAGGATCATTCTAAAGCTTCAACTATGGTTCGTAAGAGTTATACTAAAACACCTACACCCTCTGAGAAAATTAAAGTTGAACCTAGTATTGCTATGTTTAAAGATCTCTTGGTTGATAATATTGGTGGGCATGCTATTTATTTCTGTGATGAGGCTGCTATAATTGCCCAACCCGATATGAAAGATAAACATATACCTGTTGTTGGCATGCATGTTGTTTCTGTTAAAATAGGAGATCATTGCTATCATGGCTTATGTGATGTGGGTGCTAGTGTGAGTGCAATTCCTTATACCTTATATAATGAAATCATGAATGATATTGCACCTGCTGAGATAGAAGATATTGATGTTACTATTAAGCTTGCTAATAGAGATACTATATCACCAATTGGGATTGCTAGAGATGTTGAAGTCTTGTGTGGGAAAATAAAATACCCTACTAATTTTCTTGATCTTGGTTCCCCACAAGATAATTTTTTCCCATTATATTTGGTAGACCTTTCTTGAATACTGTTAATGCTAAGATAGACTGCGAGAAAGATATTATTACTGTTGGTTTAGGGGATATGTCTCATGATTTGAATTTCTCTAAATTTCATAGACAATCCCATGATAAAGAATTGCCTAGTAAAGATGAAATTATTGGTCTTGCTTCTATTGTCGTGCCTCCTTATTTTTTAATGTTGGCAGTTGCTACCAAATTCATTGATCAGAGGAGAAGAACTGGGACCAAAGTACAAGAGTGCCCAGAAAGGCAAGCACCAGCAAAAAAGGAGGTGCAAAAGGAGAAGAAGAAAAATAAGAAGTGGCTAAAATCCTACTCAGCCAGGGTCAAAAGGAATTCCGGCTCCGACCAAGTTCCACAAATGAATTTCCTCTCTAATCTTCTAAACCAGCCGATTGGTATCCAGCGATTCTAGTTTGAAGATGCGCCTATTCCTTTTGTTCCAAATCTCCCATGCGATCAGGTGAACCAGAGAAGGGTGCCTTTTTTATTCTCTTTGGGTGCTAGAGAGACACAGGTGCTCAACCAATCCTTGATGGTCACCACGCCATTCCAGGCTGGTAGGTTCAACGATGGGTAGTTAGCTAGCGAGGCAATGGCCCCCATACCATTTTGGATCTAGGGCATTCAAACAACAGATGTGACGGTGTCTCTAGATTTCGCATACAGAGGGGGCAGAAATAGTTGTGCTCCCATTGTCTACGAAGCAGCACATCGGCGGTGAGGATCTTTCCCAGTACCGCCGTCCACATGAAGAAACGGCATTTTCCGGGCGCCCATGCTGACCAGATCATCTTGTATCCGTCCATGGGGAGTGAGCCCTCGAACTGAAGCATATAGGCCGATCGTGCCGAATATGTGCCATCCGATGTGAACCTCCACTTAATTATATCAGGTTGCTCCTCACTCAATTAAATACCATCCAGCATGTCCGCGAGCTTGGAGAGTTCAGCAAACATATGCCCCTCCAGCCCTCTTGCGAGGTCCATCAGCCATGTCTTGTTTCGAATGGCATCTTGGACGAATCTGTTCTTGCGGGTTGAAATCGTGAAGAGACTTGGTGCAATAACCTTTGGGCATTGGCCATGCAGCCAACGATCATGCCAAAACCTTGTCAGGCCACCATCGCCTACTGTGATCTCCGTAGCCATGGAGAACAACATTCGTTCGTCCTCGTCACAAGGTAGAGGTCCATGTGTCCAAGCCCGCAACGGCGATTGCCATGCAAACCGCAGCCACCTGAGACGTAACGCAGTGCCGAATTTGGCTAGGTTCAGGACCCCAAGGCCACCAAGGCACTTAGGTTTGCATATTAGGCTCCAGGCCACTCGGGATTGGCCGCCGTCGCACATTGATTCTTTGTTCCAAAGCCATGCGCGGCAAATCTGCACGAGTCGTTTTAGAACCCAGGCAGGAAGCCGGTGCACAATCATCATGTAAATGGCCAGTGGGATGAGGTTCGGTTTTAGCAGGATAAGCCGACCACTTTCTGCCATCAGACCCCCTTTCCATCCTGCCATCCTGTTTCCAAATCTGATGATTAAAGGCTCCAGTTCTATTTTGGTAAGGTTTTGCAGCGAGAGCGGCATCCCAAGATAAGTTGTCTGAAACTGCTTTGCTGGGATAGCAAGAGGTGTGAGGATGCGGGCCACATCGAGTGATGCACATTGAATGGGGAGTGCCGAGCTCTTGCAATTATTTATGCGAAGACCCGAGGTCATGGCAAAACAGTTGAGCAGTAGACCGATCATATTAGCATTGCTCTCTGAGGGGTTCATGAATACCGCCACATCATCTGCATAGAATGAGCACCTCATCATGCGTCGACGGCCCGGTAGCCGTGAGAGCACACCCGCTTCCGTGGCCATGGTTATCATCCTCTGGAGGGGATCCATAGCCAAGATGAAGAGGAAGGGAGAGATGGGGTCGCCTTGTCTCAGCCCCTTCCTGTGTTGGACAGATTCTGAAAGTTGGCCATTAACAAGGATAGGTGATGAGGAGGATCGAAGGAGCATGATGATCCATTCACGCCAACGGGGGCTGAAACCCCGTGCCTGCAGCATGTCAATGATGTAGCTCCAAGAAACTGAGTCGAAAGCCTTCACAAAGTCTAGTTTAAGAAGGATGGCACCCTTCTTCATCTTGTGCAAAAATCCGGTCATGTTTTGGACATAAAGAAGGTTCTCCTGTATGCTCCGTTTCTTTAAGAAAGCACTTTGGCAATGATCAATTATCCCTTGCAATTTAGGCGCCCGACGCCATGCGAGAAGCTTTGTGAAGATCTTGATCACACTATGCAATAAAGAGATTGGTCTGAACTCTTGGAGATTGGTGGCCCCATGCGTTTTTGCGATTAGCACGATGATGGCCTTATTCACCAGTGCCAAGCCCCTACTATCATATGGTAGTGTCGGATTTCGGGTTCCTGCAGACCCTTGAGGTTCGAACACTGGGGTGCACGCGGAGACCTCCCCCTACCGATCTACGTCCGATCCTCTCATGTGAACTAAGATGAAAATGATGAACAAGACAAGAGACACGAGGTTTATAAAGGTTCGGGCCACCGTTGTGGTGTAATACCCTACTCCAGTGTGTGGTGTGGTGGATTGCCTCTGGGCTGATGATGGACAGTACAAGGGAAGAACAGCCTCGCGAGGGGTGTTCTTGAGCTGGTGTGGTGTGTTCTACTTAGTCTCTACCGGGTTTTCTCTCCTCCTCCCTTCTCTTTCTCCCTTTGTGGAGGCTAGCTCTATTTATAGAGGCCTGGGCCTCTCCCCGAATAATTGAGCGGGAAGGGCGCCAACAATTGGCCATTTTGAAGGGGATCATCTAGTACAAGTTATCCTAACCAAAGGTGGTCTTCGGCTGCCAAAAGTACTGGTGATGACGCCGTCTTGGGCTCCACGGTGACCTTCGTCCGGCCGTCCGGCTGGTCTTGGTCTCGTTGCACCGGAATGGTAACCTTTGCCTGATACCTTGGCCCGTGCTTACCCCCTTTGCACCAAAGGGGAAACAAGGACCCTGCACAGGCCGGCGCCTGCTTGGCCTTGATCATCATGGCTTGCGTGATGGGATCCTCGCGAGGTACCCTTGCATTGATCTCTCCGCCTCCTCGCGAGCCTGCCTGATGAGGCCCCTCTTGAGGAAGCTTCTTGTCGTCTGCCCCGCGAGGCTTGGCTCCTCGCAAGGGTCTTGAGCTTGGGCTGATGAAGATGGGCCGCGCTGGGCCCCCACCTGAGCCACGCTGCAGGCCGCAGGCAGGCAAGTCTGGGGACCCCCGTTCCCAGAACACCGACAGTAGCCCCCGGGCCCAAGGCGCGCGCGGGCTTGGCTTAGCAGAGAAGCGAAGGGGCAAGCACAAAGCGCCGCGGGCCCTAACAGCCTGCGACCTTGGGCGCCGCATGGCGGTTGATTGGACGTGGGCGTCTGCACTTCCCACAACGCCTCGGCAACTGCACGACTGACAAAAGGGGGTGCCTGGGCCAGGCTTACTTGCCCTGCTCTCGTCCGTCTTGCCCTAGATCCCCTTTCTCACTTTCCTCCCTCTTGCTCCCGAAATCCTCCAGATTTGTCTCAATCCTTCGCATCCGGCACGCCATGGTGACTCGCAAGTCCCCGGCTGATGCTTGGTACTCGCCGGCCCTGGATTCCCCGAATTTGTCAGAGAAGAACCTCGCCCTCGCGCGCCTGATGTAGGTGGCGCAGGGCAGCGAGGGGGCGACTGTGCTCAAGGTCGGCTCTGACCATCCTGAGGGCAAGGGGAGCACCTTCTACCCGTTCTTCGTGAGCGCCATTGTCGCCGGTCTGGTGCCTCCTTTCTCTGATTTCTTCCATGCCGTTCTCTGCCAATACAACTTGCAGGCCCTGCATCTCCACCCCAACTCTATCTTTCTCCTGGCGATTTTCGCCTACTATTGCGAGGCTCATGTTGGTGTGAAGCCCTCGGTGGCCTTGCTACGCCACTTTTTCTCCCTCTGGGTTTCTGGCACTCAGGTCTTCGCATGCGCGAGCTTCATTGCATATTCCAGCTCCAACGCCATCTCAAAGCCTGGGAAGAGGACCGAAGGCTACCGAAGCAAGTGGGTCATGATGTATGTCAGGCGCCTCCACCCTCGTCTGGTATTGCCCACGGGGCAACCTAAGTCCGTTGACGCATGGTCCCATGCGGAGCTCATCGACCCTCGCGCGAAGGCGGTGTTGAGGAGGATGAACGCGGACCTGAGGCCAAGCAACTTGAGGGTGGTGAAGCTGACCGGGGCCACTCTCCTAAGGGAGTTCTTGGTGCACCGGGTGGCTCCGCTCCAGGAGCACTCGCTCCCACTGTGGAGGCTTGGAGGAGCAGACGCCGCCCTGCGCCTGAGCTCCGAGGCCCTGACCGACGAGGATCTGACCATGGCCCTCCATTCCTTGGTTGGGGGAGACATGGCGAGCCCGGTGGGTGCCCCCGTCCCCCTGTTCCTTTGTGACGACTAGGAGCAGGTGGTGAATGGCATGCCCACCTTCAACGGTGAGGGGCTGGTGCCTGCGGCAGCTCCCGAAGATCTGGCGGTCCTGGCGACGGTGAACTTGTCCTCCGGCAGCTCCAGCGGGGGAAAGGGGGAAGAAGAGGCGGAGGAGGAAGCGTCCGACTCGGAGGGGACTGGCGAGGATTGGGGGGAGTCCTTCCCTCGGTGCAGGTCCCAGGCCCTCCACTCCATGCCAGACGACGACGAGGCCAGCACCAGGCGAGGAAGGGAGGGCTCTTCCTCGATCACGAGGAAGGGCAGGTCGAGCCTGGTTCCCCTAGGGTCTGCTCTGGTCCCTGGGGGATCCAGGGCCAGCTCCGTCCCTCCTGACACGCCTTCTGCTTCCGAGCCCCCCAAGGCTGACCCCCGCTGCAGGCTCTCGGGCTTCAAGTTTGGCCGGAGGTTGCTTGAGTCCACGGACGATGTCCAGTAAGTGCTCGATTCTTGCTCTGCTTGGTTTCTGCCGCTGAGGCTTGACGTTTGCGCTCTTTTACCAGGCCGGCATCTGCGGCCAAGAGGTTGAAAGAGGCTTCTGCGGCCCTGCTTGGGGCGAACCCGTCTGCCAGGGCGACACCTTCTGCTGTTGGTGGAGAGGACGGTGAGGCCCACGCCTCTCTGACCCAACCGTCCTCGCGAGGCCAACTGGGGCACCCCGGTGAGGATTCAGCCCCCGTGGCCCCGCTGGACCTGGAGTCGACTATGCCCGATGCTGCGGCCGTGGCGGCCAAGGCTTAGGAGGTCCCTTCCTGCCAAGCCATGGTCACGCTGCCATCTTCTCTGCCTGCTCCACAGGTTCTCGTCTCTTCTGCTCCCTCCGCCGCTATCCTGGACTAGGTTGCCAATGAGCTGAGCCAACCGCGGGAGGATCTCCTGAGCACGGACCCTCATCTGGTGGCCGGGCGCCTGGAGTTGGCCTCTGGCTGGGCCCGTTCTGCTGCTTCCGTCCGAGCGGTGCTGAGCCAGGCCGTGTCATCCTCCGACGAGGAGAAGCGGGCCGCTAACCAAGCCAAGGCCGCTCGCGACGCTGCCCTGGGCAACGCCTCAACTGCCCAGGGCCGTTGCAAGATGCTTGAGGCCGAGCTGCAAGGTCTGCACGACGAGCTCGCCAAGGAGGTGCACAACCGCCAGGAGAAGGAGAAGGAGATGAAGGCTAGGGAGGCCGCCGCCAAGGACCGGGACGCCAAGCTTGATGACCGCCACAGCCGGCTGGAGACGCTGGAGCGGTCGCTGAAGGCGGAGAGGACCGAGCTGGACGCCAAGGCGAAGGTCCTGACGGAGGACCGGGTGGCCTTCGCGAAGCTGGAGATGAAGGCTCGTGGCATACTGAAGACGCTCTATGAGAGCGTCCTGGAGGAGCCGTTGGCTGGTGTGGAGGACGGCCCCGCCAAGCTACTCCTCTTCCTGGTTGATGCGCTTGAGGACGTCGCAGATAGCCTTGGCCCCACGGTCGAGGCCGAGGCGCGTGCCCTGTCTTCTACGGCGCTGACGCATGTCCTCAGCCATGTCCACCTGCGCGACCCCAACGTCAACTTCGACAGCCTGCTGGAGCCCGTGAGCGGCGACCGTGCCGCTGCCGCCCCTGAGGCCGTGAGAGGCCGAGCCGAGGTTTTGCTGGGGAAGTTCCGCTCCCCCAGCGTCCTGCCCGGGCGCGGTGCCGCCGGCCTCGCGACCTCGAGAGGCGAAGCCGTCCAGCGTGACTCCACCACCGGTGACGGAGTTACTGGGGAGTGATCCCTTCGCGACATCCATCCTGTTTTATTCTTGCACATGCACCATGCCTTGCAGAGGCGTTTAAACTTGTGTTTGGCGTTGTGGAACAATCTTATGGCTTGCAGGAGTCCCCCTTGACGCGCGAGCAACAAGTAGGGAAGGGGGAAGCGAGGAGTGGATTGATCGTTCTACGTCGGCAGGGCCCGGCCCCACGCGTACCTCACCCTGCGTTAGCCTCGACCGGAAACCATGGACGGGACTAAGGAGTGAGGGGCTACGTGGCAAGTTAGGCTCCTGAGTCACGATGCTTAGGAGTCCCCCTTGACGCTCAAACAGGTTTCGTACCTTGGCTCCGCTCGGGGAGTGGCGCGCGATGACCAGGTCCAAGGGACCTGGCTGGGTGGCGTGTGCTCGGGCGAGGCCCGGGCATAGCCCCCGTGTCCAGCCCCCTTGTGTGGCACTCCCGAGGGGAGGCGTTGCGATGGTGCCGGACACTAAGCTCTGGGCTCCCTGAGGTTGGTACGGCCGTGGGCCGCCCTCAGTTGTTTATCACCAGCGCGGAGCATAGCGCTTCCGTATGTGTACGGGCATAGCCGCTCCTCGGCAGTGTCGTCAGCCAGCACGGAGCATGGTGCTTCCACTGGTGCGTGGGAGGGGGCTCCCCTCCGGGAGGAGCCCCCGGGGAGTGTACAGCCCCGCCCTGACACATGGCTGGCATGGTAGGGCTAGGAGAGGTGTATCTAGGCACCCGTGAGCCAGCGCGGGACTCACGAGGCCCTACCTCGAGGTGGGTTGCGCCTGGCTCTGGGCCTTTATCAATTGGTGTGTTCCTGCAGGGTTGTTAGAATGCAAATGCTCTACGTCCTCAGGTCTCGGCCCTCGAGCGAGCTCAGCCACCGCTGGTATGACAGGTCCCGGCCCTTTTAACGTGCAAGCGCTTTGCATGACGACAAGCAGTAGGTGATAATTATGGGAATCAGATTAAGCGTGAAAGAATAACTTCATCCTAAGGTAAATGCTGGAAAAGCAACTACCGCTGGGTCAGGCCCGAGCGACGTGGGGATGATGCAGCCCGAGGGGCGCCCCCAACAAGGTAAATAAAGAGCATAACCAAAATGGATACATGCCGCGGGGACGGACCCACGCGGCGTGGGAATGGTGCAGCCCTGTGGGCGCTCCCAGCTGAAAGTAGAACTCTGAAAGATGTCACCTGGTGCTGTTGAAGATGAAGTGATGCTAAGGAAGTGAGCGATGCATGGTGAAGACGTCGGCCCTCATGAGCCCCCAGGCCTAGGAGCCTCGGGAGGCTCCGGTGGCACGTGCAGGTCTTCAGGGACCATCGCCACCTCCGCCAGGACCGCGCGATGCCTGATCTCTTGAGCCTCCAGAATGCTCCTCAACAGGCGCTGATGTGCGGCGACCGCGCTCGGCAGGCCAAAGGGCATGCGAACGTAGCTGTGAGGTGGTCCCTCACAGCGCCCTACAGCCGAAGGCCATAGGCGCTCCTGGGACGCAGCTCGGTTAAGCCCTGGTACGTCGACGCAGATGCGCAGTCCTCCATCCTCGCCTGGATGTGGGGCAACGGTAGGTAAGCGGCAGCTGCCGCGCATGTCTCTGGACTCTCGTAGCTCATGGGTGTTCCTTGCGATGAACTCCTGAGGGTTTGGTCTCCTTTGACTTGTACCTTCGTGAGGGAAGCGTGCTTGAAAGCACCCCTCCAAGTGGTGCCCGAGCGCCTCCCCCGCGACCTTGGCAAGGTCGGCGGCTCTCCAAGAGAGAGCCCTCGAGCCCTGCCTGAGGAGGGCGTCGGGCGTGCCTTCCTATGTGTGAGAGGGTGGCGCTCCCTGATCGGGCGCGAATCCTGACGCAATACCTCCGGAGGTGCCTGCCTCCTTGTGGCTCGGGCCAGGTGAGGTCTTCTTCTTCTTGAGGGTTGCCTCGGGAGGCCTCCCGCTCCTGTGATCTGGGTCTTCGATTGCTGTGGCTTGGAACGCACGCTCAAGCGAGCACACTGCGTCCCTTTCTTCACAGGGTACGGTGATGACTCCACTGCTTCCTGGCATCTTGAGGACATTGTAACCATGGTGAGTCACTGCCATAAACTTGGCTAGGGCTGGGTACCCAAGGATGGCGTTGTACGGTAGGCGGATGTGAGCAACGTCGAAGTCGATGAGCTCGGTGCGGTAGTTGTTGCGTTGCCCGAAGGTGACCGGAAGGCGAACCTGCCCAATTGGAACAGTGGAACCATTGGTGACTCCTGAGAAAGGCTTGGTCGGCTGAAGCTGGTCGTATGGCACTTGGAGATTGTCGAACGTCTCGACGGACAGGATGTTGAGTCCTGCCCCGCCATCGATGAGGGTCCTGGTGACCTGCACGTTGCTGATGACTGGGGAGCAAAGCATCGGGAGGATTCCGGTCGTTGCCGCACACTTGAGCTGGTCTGCGGAACTGAACGTGATCGCGCATGTAGACCACCTGAGAGGGCGCGTGGCCTCAAGCTTGGGAAGGACTGCATTCACCTCGCGAGCAAACTGCTTGAAGATGCGCTGTGAGGCTAGGGCCTGGGCGCCACCCAAGATGCAAGCAATTGCACGCGGCTCTTGGAAGCCCCCAGCCCCATCGTCTTGGTGTTGGTCTTCGTTCCTCCTTGGTGGAGGCGGCAGAGGAGGGAGGCCTGCGTTGCCGTGCGGGTGGCCCTCACGAGGCCGGTCCCTCCAGCCTCCCTCGCGAGGCTGGTCCTGCCAGCGGTCCTCGCGAGGGCGGTCACGCCATCCCTGGCGAAGGCCACGGTCTTCCCATCGTCCGCCACCTCTTCCTCCTCCTCGGCCATAGCCCCTGTCGTTGCGCTCTAGGCGTGGGCCGATTCGCCCATCTCGCACGGCTCTGAGCTCTTGACATTCGTTGGCATTGTGGGTGTGGACGTCGTGGTACACGCAGTACCGTCCGCCCTTGGATGACTCAGGATGATCCCTGCCTCGCTTGGTGTCCGGTTCTGCTGCTAGCACGGCAGCCCCCTTGCGCTTCACGTCTTTGGCCTTGAGCTTCTTTTCTTCCGGGTCCGCTGCCGAGAGCTCGAGGAGGGAGAGACGCCCTTCCTCAGCCCTGGCGCACTTGGTCGTCAAGATGAACAGCTCCAGGGATGTGCACAAGTCTTCATGGATTGCTAGCTCTTCCTTCATCTTGACGTCGCGCACGCCGTCGGAGAAGGCTGAGATGATAGCTTCTTCAGTTACCTTGGGGATCTTGAGGCGAGCGTAGTTGAAGCGCTGGATGTACTTCTGCAGGGTTTCTCTTGGCTGTTGCTTGATGTGGCGCAGGTCGCTCACGGCCGGGGGCCGGTCGCGAGTGCCCTGGAAGTTGGTGATGAAGCGGGTGCGCGTCTCGCTCCAGGAGGAGATTGTGCCGGGAGCCAGGTGCGGGTGCCGTCCTTGAGCGCCATGGGGAACCAATTCGCCATGACCTTTTCATCTCTGTTGGCGGCTACGATGCCCAGCTCGTAGAGCTGCAGGAACTCCGCGGGATCTGCTGTGCCATCGTAGCGGGGAGGGAGGTCAGGCTTGAACTTGCCTGGCCATGTGACGCCGCGCAGCTCGGGGGTGAAGGCGAGGCAGCCCGCCGTGGCCACCGGCGCCCTTTCCTGGTGCTGGACTTGTTCTTGTGGGTCACCATGCGCCGCCACTGGGAGCAGCGCGGGGTCTTGTCGTGGAGGCGCTGGGGCGCGATCTTGGCGCGCCGGCGCTAGGAGCGCGAGCACCTTCCCGGGGACGTGGGATCTCTTGGTAGCTCCCTTCTTGTTGCACAGGCGCCGGACATGGAGGGTCCCGCCCTGGGGCTGCGCGCCTTGGAGCCAAGGCACCTTCTTGGGGAGGAGGTGGCGGAGGCGCCTCCTGATCCTCGCCCCCTGAACGGGACGGAGGGCGAGGCAGCGAGAGGGACCGCAAGGGGGAGCTCCCTGTGGCACTAACGAGCTCAGTGATGCGGGCGAGCCAGTCCTCGTAGAGGTCATCGACGGGGCGATAGTGCAGGATTTCCCACGCTAAGAGCAGTGAGGCGTGCGCATCCATGGGTGCGCGACGGGCGTGGGACGACGAGCCAGCTGGAGTCAGCGACGGGGTGGCGGTGCGGCCATCCCGCCACACTGAAGGATGCTGGGACGAGGCCTGCTGCTCGTTCCCCGCCGGACCGGTGGCGGCGGGCGACGGGGAACGACGAGGGGGCCGCCGACGGGCACCGTCTGGGCGACGCGAGTGGCGCGAGCAGCCCGGCGCTCGGCGCGAGCCCGACGAGCGTCAGCCATGGACACGACGGAAGATCACATGCAAACAGCGGAAGAAAGATTCTGGCGCACCCCTACCTAGCGCGCCAAATGTCGGATTTCGGGTTCCGGCAGACCCTTGAGGTTCGAACACTGGGGTGTGCGCAGAGACCTCTCCCCTACCAATCTACGTCCGATCCTCTCGTGTGAACTAAGATGAAAATGATGAACAACACAAGAGACACGAGGTTTATACTGGTTCGGGCCACCGTTGTGGTGTAATACCCTACTCCAGTGTGTGGTGTGGTGGATTGACTCTGGGGCTGATGATGGACAGTACAAGGGAAGAACAACCTCGCGAGGGGTGTTCTTGAGCTGGTGCGGTGTGTTCTACTTAGTCTCTACTAGGTTTTCTCTCCTCCTCCCTTCTCTTTCTCCCTTTGTGGAGGCTAGCTCTATTTGTAGAGGCCCTGGGCCTCTCCCTGAATAATTGAGCAGGAAGGGCGCCAACAATTGGCCATTTTGAAGGGGAACATCTAGTACAAGTTATCCTGACCAAAGGTGGTCTTCGGCTGCCAAAAGCACTGGTGATGACGCCGTCTTGGGCTCCACGGTGACCTCCGTCCGGCTGGTCTTGGTCTCGTTGCACCGGAATGGTAACCTTTGCCTGATACCTTGGCCTGTGCTTGTCCCCTTTGCACCAAAGGGGAAACAAGGACCCTGCGCAGGCCGGCGCCCGCCTGGCCTTGATCGTCATGGCTTGCGTCATGGGATCCTCGCGAGGTACCCTTGCATTGATCTCTCCGCCTCCTCACGAGCCTTCTTGATGAGGCCGCTCTTGAGGAAGCTTCCTGTCGTCCACCCCACGAGGCTTGGCTCCTCATGAGGGTCTTGAGCTTGGGCTGATGAAAATGGGCCGCGCTGGGCCCCCACCTGAGCCACGCCGCAGGCCGCAGGCAGGCAAGTCTGGGGACCCCCGTTCCTAGAATGCCGACAGGTAGAGCTGATGTAGGGCCGCCACAATATCCCACTTGACGATCTCCCAACAGGATTTGAAGAAACCACCTGAGAAACCGTCCGGTCTGGGTGCCTTGTCAACCAGCATGTCATCGATCGCATCCTTTACCTCTTGCATGGTGAACCCTGCCTCCATGCCATCTGGGTCCACCTGATCCAGATCAAGCTCATCCCAGTTAAGGGTGGATGATGTGTTCTACTCAGTTCTAAAAATATTCCGGAAGTGGTCGTGTGCCAGCTCCGCCATGGCAGCAGAATTTGACACGGCCCCAGCTGGACCGTGTAAGACGTGGATCGTATTGCTCTTGTGCCTCGCATTCGCCTTTCTTTGGAAGAATTTGGTATTTGTGTCTGTTTCCCTGAACCAAAGCACCCGACTCCTCTGCCTCAATTTAATTTTTAGAAGAACTGCTAGTCCCGTGGACCTAGATTTAAGTTTAACCTGCAGCTCTTGTTCCTCCTCCGTTAGCTGCCTGAAATCTTGGGCCGTGTCAAGCTGCAGGATCAGCTCATTTACCACAACAAGCTGTTTCTGGATGTCTCCTACCATATTTTTGCCGCAAGCCCTTAGAGCCTTGCTCAAGCACCACAGTTTTGTGTTTAAGGTGGATAGAGAGCAGCCGTTGCCGAGTGGGGCTGTCCAGGACTGTTCTACGAGTTCCTTATAGCCTGAGATGAATTGCCAGTAAGCTTCAAAACGGAAGTGTCTATTGGTCTTGATGATCGAGTCATTCACCAGGAGCAAAGGGCAATGATCCGAGACTGAAGATGACTGGGTAGTAGTTTAGCTGCTGGAAACAGCAGCTCCCAGCCCACGTTACAGAAAGCCCTATCCAGACGCACAAGGGTGGGCGAGGCATGTTCATTGTTCCACGTAAAACGCCTGCTGATGAGAGGCAGCTCATGCAAACATGATCTATTCAGCGATCTACGAAATTTGATCATCCAATTGCGGCTGATTCTATCATTGTTCTTGTCTTGGGGATCAATGATTAGGTTGAAATCTCCAATCACAAGCCATGGACTCGCGATAGTGTTATGGATATCAGCCAACTCATTGAGGAAGGCTTGCTGCATTAGCCCAATAGCACAGGACATTAGAGTTTAGATAGCAGCTAAACATAGGAAAATTAAGCCAACGAATGCAGTAGCACGGACATAGGCGGGCGTTCAAGCTGCGCCGCCTGCAAGCTCCTCTAGGATGGCGTGCAGCTCCGCGTCGGGCAGCTGTAGCTGCGCCGGGGAGGATAGGCCTGCAATGTCAACTTACTTGGCCACATTCTCCGGTGGCATCGGGGCACGAAAGAACTGCAAGTAGTTCAGTAGTGTGTCATCATTGAACTCCTCCAGGCACTTGATGAAGCCAAGCTTGACGGAGATTGCCACTTGTGTATGCCTTGAAGAGGAGAAGTTCGAGTGGAGTCACTGGAGCCGAGAGCTCTGTCTCGGTGCTCTGACCACACCCAGAATCCTCTGCTTCAAGGGGCAAGGCGATGGAGTTGCAGTTGGTGGCGTGCCTAAGATGGAGTTCGACAACAGGGCAACGATCTTGCTGATGAAGGCATGTTGTTCATCGATGTGCAAGCGAACAACCATCTCAGTAATTGCTGAAACCAGACCTGGGCCGGTCAGGTTGGCCTCTGCCAGTGCGTGCCTAGCACGAATTTCCTCGACAGATTGCTGTTGTTGTAGTTGACTGAAAGAGTCCTGGGCCAGATGATCTTGCAGGTTGAGAGAGGCGCCAGGCCAAAAAACAACCTCGGGGCCTGAGGCCCTGTTGGGTTCAACCTATGACATAGCAGCTTGGGCTTCCTCCCAGTTTGGCAGCCAGCATGGTCCATGAGCAACCACAGGCATGTCCCAAGACTGCATCCACTGCGACATGATTGGGGAAGTTGGCATCCAATCTGTCACCAAGCATGGCCCCAGCGATGGTGGCAAGGGCGGCAGCTCGTAGCTGTTGTGACCTTGGGCGAAGAAGGAGGCAACACCTGCAACGGTGATGTGAGCTGCATCAGATCTCTCGTGGCTGATCCATGGTGCAGAGCCGAAGGGGAGGGATAGTTGTCCTGGCGAGGCAGCCTCTGCAGTACCCAAGTAGGGCCGTGATGGGAGTGGCATCTGTCGGGGTGGGGAGTACAGTTGCATCAGCCCTCCAAAGGAGGGTTCCCAGTTCAGCGCATCAGCAGCCCCCTCCCCATCTGCAAAGCTAGAGCCCACCCAAGCATGATCAACTAGGTCCGCTGGAGGCAGCAGCTGTAACAGCATGTTGTCGGTATGGTTGGGAGCCTGCTCAATCATCATCTCAGTTCTGCTATGGGCATCACTCAGCTCATCCCCAGAGCTCTGTTGGTCGATTGGTTCCCTTGACCCTGTTGACTGGTTCTCTTGGACCACCAGCAAAGTTGGTGTGATGAAGGTCCGTCCTCGCACAAGCTCCTGCCGATGGTTGTCCGATCTGTCTTGAGCCGACAATGGCATGGCGGTAGCTTGGTCCATCGGCTCCCCGCCCATACCCTCTCCATGGTGCCGGCGCCGGCGAGGCAACAGGGCGTGAGCCGCCGTGTCCCGGTAGTTCGCATGCTCGTGCACACCTTGGCAGAACCCCTTGCGCGCACGTCCCCTCTTGCCTCTCTTCCTACGGCCACCACCATTGCCATCATCACGGTCATCATCAGAGCGAGGGCCAGCATGGAAGGAACTTTCATATGCTCCCGCCCTAACCCGACCTTCGCCATCTTTGGTTCCCATCCTCCAGTTCTGAATGCATGGACTCGTGGCCACTCCTCCCCTGGACTAGTTCATGGTGACAACGGTGTGTAGTCCTTGACGATGTCCAGGTGAATGAGGACCAGGAAGTGAGGGCCTTCCTTTCCCTCCTCTGCTGGAGTCCCTTCGGCAAGGAACTCCCTCGGCCTAACAATTTCGGGGAGGTGCAGCACATTGAAGTCAGAGGCTCGGGGGATCTTGTCAGGGTTCCATGTCCAGAGCCATGCAAATAGCACCGCCGATTCCTCTTCGTTCTGGACTTGCGCTCGATGAGATCCAGCCGACAGTCTTTTCCGATCACCTCTTGAACAATGTCCAGTCCCATGCATTGAGCGGGAGGCAGTCGATGGCTACACGGCAATAAAACCGCCACACCTTGTTACCGCCCGGAGGGGGGAACCAAGGTCGGAGCTGGAACTTCACTCCGGCCACCTCGACGTGGTGTCTCTCATAGACCAGGTTGTGTTGGGCGCGGTCAGCCAGGGTGATGATGTAGTCTTCAGGGAAACACGATGCCACCATGATGTCCCGTGAGGGGAAACCGTGGTCGTGCTCCACCACTCTCTCCACCATGTCTAGCGTGATGGCCGAGCAGTCGCTCGTCGCAGTGAGCAGCAGCGACAGCGTTCGCAGCCGGAACGCCTCCTCCTCCATCGATGGGGTGCTAATGACCGTGAAGTTCGACATGGCTGAGCGCTGCGAGGGCGTGCCCAGGATGTAGCTCATCGTGGCCACAGTAGGCTGCGGTGCGGGCGGGATGGGGTTGGAGGGTTGGGGGTGGCGGCTGGGGGTGGTGGGCGCGAGGGGGGAGCACACGCTGGGATTGGGGCGGGAGTGGTGTGGTGACGGAGCTAGAGCACGCGGCCTTCCTCTTAGTCAGACGAACCGGGAAAGCACGCTCAAGGTGCCCGGTCCGTTTGCATGTGTAGCAGATTTGGGGATCCCGGCATTCAATGGCCTTGTGGCCAGCAGCGAGACAACGGAAGCAGCAATTGCCAAAATGCAGCTTGAATGCCTAAGCAGCTGCAGACCGAGGAGGATCGTTGTGAATCCGCAGATCTTTTCGGCGCTGCGGGCGGTGATCCGCCTGACGCTGCGCCAGGCGCCGAGTGCGTCAAGAGCAAGTGATCTCCCACTCCAATCCCTCCTTTTCTCCTTGGGCTAAAGCCCAATTGACAGCCACCTCCTGTGGACGCCGTCCATGGCAGGTCACAGGCGTGCGTGCCTGCCCATCTCCAAAGGCCGGCACAGAGGAGAGCACCATTGCAGGCGCCATAATAATGGACCTTAGAGTAGGCTTGCTCGCCCCGGCCACCGCCGCCCAAGAAGGTGGGCGGGCGTGTGCGCTCCCCGGCTGTGCAAGCGGCAACTGCCTCAGAAGGGAAGGAGGGAGGGGAATAGAGCTTACCTGGTTGGTGGCCACCTCCTCCACCGCAATCAAGCGCACACATGGGAAGATCCTCCCGGAGATACGGTCCACGAACTCCGCGGGCGGGTCGCCAACCGAGTCCCGGAGCGCCACGCAAGGTAGGATGCGGCCAGAGACCTGATCCACGAAGGGCAAGGGGCTCGAAACTGCGCTGGATCTCGCCGTCGACGCATTGAAGAAGGAGGGCGGGGTGGGTGAGGAAGGTGCTCTCGAGCGGAGAGCCATCCTGCAACGAAGTATTGCGATCCAACTTTAGGTGAGGTCTGTTACTTTGCCGTGCCTCCTAATGATCCTTTAGAACAATATTTGCTAGACCATGAAAATGATATGTTTATGAATGAAACAAGGTAAATAGATGAATTATTCTTTAATCAAGAACCTATTTTGAAACACAATTTGCCTGTTTAATTCCTTCGAGATCCTCCTCCACCCAAGGGTGATCCCGTGTTTGAGATTAAACAATTACCTAATACTCTGAAATATGATTATCTTGATGAAAAGAAGATATATCATGTTATTATTAGTGCTAACCTTTCAGAACATGAAGAAAAGAAATTATTGAAAACCCTAAAGAAGCACCGTGCCGCTATTGGATATACTTTTGATAATCTTAAGGGCATTAGTCCCACTCTATGTCAGCACAAAATTAAATTGGAGAAAGATGTTGTGACGGCCCGAGATCGATGCCCCAGATGCCTTCCATTTAATTTAGTTGTTGTCGTGTGTTTATATTGTTTGTTGCATTATCATAATTATTTTGCATCTTTCATTCCTCCTTGTCATATTTTGCTCCTTGCTTCATGATCATTATTACTTGCATTGCATTGTGCCTCTTGCCATTTCATTGTATTGCATTATGGTCATCTTGTGGTTGCATTTGTATGTTCATGTGATATTGTGTGCATCCCATCTCCCCTCTTTCAAAGGTTTGTTTTCCTGGTCCCAATTCACCTCAACACCCAAACCAAGCCATGGTCTAATGCAAACCCATTCAACTGCGCCTTTCCTCTTTATACCAATTAATTTTTCATGTAACATTTTCCTGTCTAGGAAAATGTTCATACTTTTCCTATAAATCATGCAACATGCCTACACCCTCTCTGTAAATTCTTATCTCAATTGGACTTGTTTTGGTTGGGTTCAAAAATGGCTCAAGTTTGAATTTAATTCAAACTTGAATTATTTTTCTATCTCTAAAATGTCCAAAACATTTTAATCAAATTGTGCATATTACCAGGACTCCATAAATATCTTCATCTCTGCCAAATTCCATATCTACTCTCGCCTTTCTTTTCTTCCAATTTTCTGTTTGAAGAAAAGAAAAAGAAGAGAATTGGGGGAGAGAGAGAAAGCCCACTTGCCACTTACCTGTTCACTTTCAGCCCACCGAACCCACAAGCACCAGCGCCCCAGTTCTTCTTCTTCTTCTTTCCTGTATGGCAGTGCATCCAACACCGCCACGTCGACGCTTCTTGATTTGACGACCGAAGACCCACCTAGCCCCCTATAAAACCTATCCAAACCCTACCTTAGCCTCTCCTCTGTCCATTTACCCTCTCCTTGCCGCCGCCACCAGGTAGGTCGCCCACCACACGCCGACGCCATGGCCGAGAGGAGACCGAGCTCTTCTCCGGCGTGAAGCAGCCCGCAACCACCCGTCTTCTTCTGTGAGAAGCACCTTGACCATCTCTGCCTTCCTCTTCCTCCACGCCATCGTCCGCACGGCCCGGGAGCTCCCTCCTCGACGTCCTCGACTTCATCTTCTTCACGGTCGGAACCGGACGCCTCCGCCCGATCAGCACGTCTCCTCGCCCTATCCGGTGTACGACGACCTCGTATGACTCCAGCAGCTGCCCCATGGTGATGATCCACACCTCCCCATCTTCTTTCCCGTAGCTTCGGTCGTCGTAGTCGATCCCTTTGTGCCTGAGGCCATGACCGCCATGTCCACCATGGCAGCGAGCTCAAGCTCGTGACCTGCGCTCTTGCCAATGTTGCATTTGCACACACACCTGGCTCCGCATCCCCTCATGTTCACGCGCTGAGGACAACACGCGCCCCGCACCCTTGCATCTCGAGCATGTCGGGAGGTAATTCCGGCGAGACCTCCGCCATCATTTTGGTCATCGGCGAGGTTGCTCTGCTCCTCTGTTTCTTTCACATATGCACCCCCGCGCACCCTGTCGGCTTGTTGCGTCGGCTTGCTGCTCGTTCGCCGCACCATGTTCACCTCTGCATCGCTGTGCGCCGCAGCCGAGACGAGCTCCATCTCGATGCTCGAGCTCCGGCCTCTTTCCTCCACACTCCACATATCTACCATGCACGCGCGCACCACACATGATTCCGCATGCCCGCCACTACCCTGCTGCTGCTAGCGCCGTCGTGCTTGCTCGCTGCCATCTCCGGCAATCACCGTGCGTCCATGGTGATTCTAAGGCGCTGCCTTTACCTTCGGTTAAAGTAGAGCCATTCCCTTTAGTTTAGTACAAACCCAAGAGCAGCTTGGCTGGTTAGCCACTCGCTCTTACATCCAGCAAGTATGATGCATGTTCGAGACCCCAACTCTCCCCTTTTTCCCTCTGATTTCTTTTTTTCTTTTGCCTGCACACACACACTCAGCGCTCACTCGGGCCAAGCCCTCCTGGGCCGTTGCAGGTTGCTGCAATCCGGCCCGTGTATGTTTTTTTTCCTGTCCCATGTGATTTAGCATTTATTCATTTTTTCTACATATTCACATAAATGCCCTCATTTTCAATTGTCAATAACTATAGGTCCATGCATCGAATTAGAACATGCCATATATACATAAATGCTTGGTTTTTCATCTAGTTTAATAATTTGCAACTTTCATCTATGTTTAAAATGTTGTTTGTTTAATTTTTCTTAAATAATATGCTAAAATGATTTATTTCATAACTAAATAACCATAGCTCCATTTTAAATAATCTTTATATGTAAATGGGGTAGAAAATGCCTAGTTTAACATGGTGGCATTACTTTGCATGTTTAACAACTCTAAAAATATGGTTTAGGGCAGAACAGTACCAAATTCAAAATATGCACATGGGGATTTTCCGGAATTGTTGTTTGTTATATCCAGCCTCATTTAAACTTGTCTAGATAGGTAGTTTTCATATGCTTCACCTCTTGCATGTTTAACAACATTTAACATTGTTGAGTACCTAACCGGGAGTGAACTAAATAAGTCATGTGGTGTTTCGTCAATATGCAACTCGTTGCATATTGAGCTCCACTTAACTTGTAGTATTGTTTGTTGCACTTTGTCTTGCCATGCCATGCCTCTGCAACTGGACATGCATCATACTTGCTTGTGCATCATGCCATGTTTATGCTTGTTGTTTTACCATGTTGCTTGCTTCTTTCCGGGTTGTTTCTCTCGTTAGCTTCGGTTTCATTCCGGAGTTGTGTGGATTGTTCGACTACGTTGGTCCATCTACTTCTTGGACTCATTCTTCTTCCTTGCGGGATCTCAGGCAAGATGACCATACCCTCGAAATCACTACTATCTTTGCTTGCTAGTTGTTCGTTCTATCGCTATGTCGCGCTACCTATCACTTGTTATATCATCCCTCCCATTTTTGCCATGTCAAGTCTCTAACCCACCTTCCTAGCAAACCGTTGTTTGACTATGTTACCGCTTTTGCTCAGCCCCTCTTATAGCGTTGCTAGTTGCAGGTGAAGTTGAAGTTTGTTCCATGTTGGAACATGGATATGTTGGGATATCACAATATCTCTTATTTTAATTAATGCATCTATATACTTGGTAAAGGGTGGAAGGCTCGGCCTTATGCTTGGTGTTTTGTTCCACTCTTGCCGCCTTAGTTTTCGTCATACCGGCGTTATGTTCCTTGATTTTGCGTTCCTTACGCGGTTGGGTGTTATGGGAACCCCTTGACAGTTAGCCTTGAATAAAACACCTCCAGCAAGGCCCAACCTTGGTTTTACATTTTCCTAACAACCTATTACCCTTCCCTTGGGTCGGCCAACCCGAGGGTCATCTTTATTTTAACCCCCCCGGGCCAGTGCTTCTCTAAGTGTTGGTCCGAACCGGGCAACCTGCGGGGCCACCTCGGGGCAACATGAGGGATGGTTTTACTCGTAGCTTGACCTATCCGGTGTGCCCTGAGAACGAGATACATGCGACTCCTATCGGGATTGTCGGCACATCGGGCAACTTTGTTGGTCTTGTTTTACCATTGTCGAAATGCCTTGTAACCGGGATTCCGAGACTGATCGGGTCTTTCCGGGAGAAGGAATATCCTTCGTTGACCGTGAGAGCTTGTGATGGGCTAAGTTGGGACACCCCTGCAGGGTTTAAACTTTCGAAAGCCGTGCCCGCGGTTATGTGGCAGATGGGAATTTGTTAATATCCGATTGTAGATAACTTGACACTTGAATTAATTAAAATGCATCAACCGTGTGTGTAGCCGTGGTGGTCTCTTTTCGGCGGAGTCCAGGAAGTGAACACGGTCTTGGATTATGTTTCAACATAAGTAGTTTCAAGATCACTTCTTGATCACTTATAGCTTTTCGACCGTTGCGTTGCTTCTCTTCTCGCTCTTATTTGCGTATGTCAGCCACCATATTTGCTTAGCGCTTGCTGCAGCTCCACCTCATTACCTTATCATACCTGTAAGCTTAAATAGTCTTGATCTCGCGGGTGTGAGATTGCTGAGTACTCGGAATGGCTATGGAAATGCCATAATAGGTAGGTATGGTGGCTGTTTTGAGGAAGATATAAGGAGGCTTATGTGTGATAGAGCGTATCATATCACAGGGTTTGGATGCACCGGCGAAGTTTGCACCAACTCTCAAGGTGAGAAAGGGAAATGCACGGTATCGAAGAGGCTAGCAATGATGGAAGGGTGAGAGTGCATATAATCTATGGACTCAACATTAGTCATAAAGAACTCACATACTTATTGCAAAAATCTACAAGTCATCAAAACCAAGCACTACGCGCATGCTCCTAGGGGGATAGATTGGTAGGAAAAGACCATCGCTCGTCCCCGACCGCCACTCATAAGGAAAGCAATCAAAGAACACCCCATGCTTCAAATTTGTCACAGAACGTTTACCATACGTGCATGCTATGGGACTTGCCAACTTCAACACAAGTATTTATCAATTTCACAATTACTCAACTAGCACACCTCTAATATTACCACCTTTATATCTCAAAACAATCTATCAAGCATCCAACTTCTCTTAGCATTTAAAATTTATAACCAAAGTGAATTACCATGCTGTTATAAAGGACTCTCAAAATTATATAAGTGAAGCATGAGAGATCAATTATTTCTATAAAATAGAACCACCATCGTGCTCTAAAAGATATAAGCGAAGCACTAGAGCAAAAATTATCCAACTCAAAAGATATAAGTGAAGCACATAGAGTATTCTAATAAAATCCAATTCATGTGTGTCTATACCAAAAGGTGTGTACAGCAAAGATGATTGTGGTAAACTAAAAGGAAAGGACTCAAATCATACAAGACGCTCCAAGAAAAACACATATCATGTGGCGAATAAAAATATAGCTCCAAGTAAAGTTACTGATGGACGAAGACGAAAGAGGGGATGCCTTCCAGGGCATCCCCAAGCTTAGGCTTTTGGTTGTCCTTGGATTTTACCTTGAGGTGCCTTGGGCATCCCTAAGCTTAGGATCTTTCCACTCCTTGTTCCATAATCCATCAAATCTTTACCCAAAACTTGAAAACTTCACAACACAAAACTTAAAAGAAAATCTCCGTGAGCTCCGTTAGTAAAAGAAAACAAACCACCACTTCAAGGTACTGTAATGAACTCATTATTTATTTATATTTGTGTTAAACCTACTGTATTCCAACTTTTCTATGGTTTATAAACTCTATTACTAGCCATAGATTCATCAAAATAAGCAAAAAACACACAAAAAAACAGAACCTGTCAAAAACAGAACAGTCTGTAGTAATCTGCAGGTTTAGAATACTTATGGAACCCCACAAATTCTAAAATAAATTTCTGGACGTGAGGAATTTATCTATTAATCATCTTCAAAAAGAATTAACTAAATAGCACTCTCCAGTAAAAAATGGTAGCAATTCTCGTGAGCGCTAAAGTTTCTGTTTTTTACAGTGAGATCAAAAAGACTTTCCCCAAGTCTTCCCAACGGTTCTACTTGGCACAAACACTAATTAAACATAAAAAATGCAACCAAAACAGTGGCTAAATAAATTATTTATTACTAAACAGAATCAAAAAGCAAGAAACAAAAATAAAATTGGGTTGCCTCCCAACAAGCGCTATCGTTTAAAGCCCCTAGCTAGGCATAAAAGCGAGGACAGATCTAGGTATTACCATCTTTGGTAGGCAATCCATAAGTGGATCTCATAATATATTCATATGGTAATTTAATTTTATTTCTAGGGAAGTGTTCCATGCCCTTCCTTAACGGAAATTGGAATCTAATATTCCCTTCATAAATAATTGCACCAATCGTTCTAAGGAAAGGTCTACCAAGAATAATGGGACATGAAGGATTGCAATCTATATCAAGAACAATGAAATATATGGGCACATAATTCCTATTTGCAACAATAATAACATCATTAATTCTTCCCATAGGTTTCTTAATGGTGGAATCCGCAAGGTGCAAGTTTAAAGAACAATCATCAAATTTACGGAAACCTAGCAAATCACACAAAGTTTTTGGGATCGTGGAAACACTAGCACCCAAATCACACAAAGCATAGCATTCATGATCTTTATTTTTTATTTTTATTGTAGGTTCCCACTCATCATAAAGTTTTCTAGGGATAGAAACTTCCAACTCAAGTTTTTCTTCGTAAGATTGCATTAAAGCATCAACAATATGTTTAGTAAAAGCTTTATTTTGACTATAAGCATGAGGAGAATTTAGCATTGATTGCAACAAGGAAATACAATATATCAAAGAGCAATTATCATAATTAAATTCCTTGAAATCCAAGATAGTGGTTTCATTGCTATTTAAAGTTCCGACCTCTCCAATCCCACTTTTATCAATTTTTGCATCAAGATCTAAAAACTCTGAATCATTGGGACGCCTTCTAACTAAACTTGACTCATCTCCAGTCCCATCATTATCAAGATTCATATTGAAAAACAAAGATTTAATAGGGGACACATCAATAACTTTTAGATCTTCATCATTATTATCATGGAAACTAGAAGAACACGCTTTCACAAAGCAATCTGTCTTAGCACGCATCCTAGCGGTTCTTTCTTTGCACTCATCAATGGAAATTCTCATAGCTTTGAGAGACTCATTGATATCATGCTTAGGTGGAATAGATCTAAGTTTCAAATAATGAACATCAAGAGAAATTCTAGCCACGTTCCTAGCCAACTCATCAATCTTAAGCAATTTTTCTTCAATCAAAGCATTGGAACTCTTTTGCAAAGTAATAAATTCTTTAATACTAGATTCAAAATCAGATGGCATATTATTATAATTTTCATAAGAATTGTTGTAGGAATTACCATAATTATTAGAGGAATTACTAGTAAACGGCCTAGAATTAAAATTACCTCTATACGCATTGTTACTAAAATTGTTCCTACCAACAAAATTCATATCCATAGATTCATTATTATTCTCAGTCAAAGTAGACAAAGGCATATCATTGGGATCAGTAGGAGTACTCTTATTAGCAAACAATTTCATAAGTTCATCCATCTTTCCACTCAAAACATTAATCTCTTCAATTGCATTCACCTTTTTACTAGTAGATCTTTCTGTGTGCCATTGAGAATAATTAACCATAATATTATCTAGGAGTTTGGTAGCTTATCCTAAAGTGATTTCCATAAAAGTGCCTCCCATGGCCAAATCTAAAAGATTTCTAGAAGCAAAATTCAATCCGGCATAAAATTTTGTATAATCATCCATAAATTCAAACCATGTGTAGGGCAATTTCGTATCATTAATTTCATCCTCTCCCAAGATTGTGCAACATGCTCATGATCAAGTTTCTTAAAATTCATAATATCGTTTCTAAGAGAGATGATCTTAGCGGGAGGAAAATACTTAGAGATAAAAGCATCTTTGCACTTATTCCATGAATCAATACTATTTTTAGGAAAAGACGAAAACCAAGCTTTAGCACGATCTCTAAGCGAAAACGGAAATAGCTTAAGTTTAACAATATCATTATCCACATCTTCCTTCTCTTGCATATCACACAAATCAACGAAGTTCTTTAGATGGGTAGCGGCATCTTCACTAGGAAGGCCAGAAAATGGATCTTTCATGAAAAGATTCAGCATAGCAGTATTAATCTCACAAGATTCAGCATCGGTAAGAGGAGCAATCGGATTGCTAATAAAATCATTATTGTTGGTATTGGCAAAGTCACACAATTTAGTATTATCTTGAGCCATCGTGACAAGCAAGCAATCCAACACACAAGCAAACAAGCGAGGAAAAAGCGAACAGAAAAAGAGGGCGAATAAAAGGACAAGGGTGAAGTGGCGGAGAGGAAAACGAGAGGCAAATGGCAAATAATGTAGTGCGAAGGATAAGAGTTGTGATGGGTACTTGGTATGTCTTGACTTGGCGTAGATCTCCCCGACAATGGCGCCAGAAATCCTTCTTGCTACCTCTTGAACATGCGTTGGTTTTCCCTTGAAGAGGAAAGGGTGATGCAGCAAAGCAGCGTAAGTATTTCCCTCAGTTTTTGAGAACCAAGGTATCAATCCAGTAGGAGACCACGCGCGAGTCACCTCGGACCTACACAAACAAATAAGAACCTTGCAACCAACACGATAAAGGGGTTGTCAATCCCTTCTCAGCCACTTGCAAGGGTGAGATCTGATAGAGATAATAATAATAAGATAAATATTTTTGGTATTTTTATGATATAGATTGAAAGTAAAGATTGCAAAATAAAATAGATTGGAAACTTGTATGATGGAAAATAGACCCGGGGGCCATAGGTTTCACTAGTGGCTTCTCTTAAGATAGCATAAGTATTACGGTGGGTGAACAAATTACCGTCGAGAAATTGATAGAAAAGCGAACAATTATGAGAATATCTAGGTATGATCATGTATATAGGCATCACGTCCATGACAAGTAGACCGACTCCTGCCTGCACCTACTACTATTACTCCACACATCAACCGCTATCCAGCATGCATCTAGAGTATGAAGTTCATAAGAACGGAGTAAGACTTTAAGCAAGATGACATGATGTAGAGGGATAAACTCATGCAATATGATATAAACCCCATCTTTTTATCCTCGATGGCAACAATACAATACGTGTTGTTTCCCCTACTGTCACTGGGATCAAGCACCACAAGATTGAACCCAAAGCTAAGCACTTCTCCCATTGCAAGAAAGATCAATCTAGTAGGCCAAACCAAACTGATAATTCGAAGAGACTTGCAAATATAACCAATCATACATAAAAGAATTCAGAGAAGATTCAAATATTGTTCATAGATAATCTTGATCATAAACCCACAATTCATCGGATCTCGACAAACACACCGCAAAAGAAGATTACATCGAATAGATCTCCAAGAGAATCGAGGAGAACTTTGTATTGAGATCCAAAGAGAGAGAAGAAGCCATCTAGCTAATAACCATGGACCCGAAGGTCTGAGGTAAACTACTCACACATCATCAGAGGGGCCATGGAGTTGATGTAGAGGCCCTCCATGATCAATGCCCCCTCCGGTGGAGCTCCAGAAAAGGCCCCAAGATGGGATCTCTTGGGTACAGAAGGTTGCGGCGGTGGAAGTAGGGTTTCGTGGTGCTCCTGGATGTTTTCAGGGTACGCAGGTATATATAGGAGGAAGAAGTAGGTCGGTGGAGCCACGAGGGGCCCACGAGGGTGGAGGGCGCGCCCCCTGCCTCGTGGCCTCCTCGTTGGTTGCTTGACGTTCACTCCAAGTCCTTTGGATCACGTTTGTTCCAAAAATCATGCTCCCGAAGGTTTCATTCCGTTTGGACTCCGTTTGATATTCCTTTTCTGCGAAACACTGAAATAGGCAAAAAAACAACAATTTGGGTTGGGCCTCCGGTTAATAGGTTAGTCCCGAAAATAATATAAAAGTGTAAAATAAAGCCCATTAAACATCCAAAACAGAATAAATAATAGCATGGAACAATCAAAAATTATAGATACGTTGGAGACGTATCAATGCATAGTACCTCGATATATATTATTCGTATTGACATTACTCCCCTTGTCCTGGAAGGTTTTCTAATTTCTTGTCTCTAGTGCTGCATAAAAATATATGGTGAGTACCCAGCAGAAAATTGTGATACATGTTGATATAGCCATAATTGGTGAAATTAATTCGACATATTGGTGAAAGCACATCAAAACATGTTGTACAATACTGCAGGACACAATTTTTATTCAAAAGTTACATCTCCATAAGTAGTACTACAAAAGATTGTGATGGGGAAGGGAGAGTCCATGGAGACGATGGTCATCTGTCATAACCTGGACTTCACGCTGGTAGTGGTAACGATACTTTGCATGGGCAGGTAGTTGCTGCAGCCATGAGGAACACCCTGCCAGTACAGAAGGAATGTGTGAACCCGCCTATTCTCCATTGGTCACGCCTCCTGGTGCGTCGCCTGCTTCCTCCAGCGCCTCGCCGCCGTCGGGGATGGTTTATTCTTGGGCGCGACCACTAGTGGTGATTGGTGAGTTGGGGTGTGATATACAATCTGATGTTGAGTAATTTTATTACGGAACAGAACATCATAGACACCAACCGCAAGAGTCACTGAAAGGAATTAAGATTCAAGATTCACCTGTTAAACTGGAACTCCGTCCTGAAGGCAAAAAATCAAAAATACAAATCTAACCTCCCACCTTTTGGAGCTCGGGGCTCCTCCCATCTTCCACGCGAGCAATGGAGAGGGGATGACATCGACTTCTCCGGGCAAGGCGTGGCCGCGTGCACAGAATCCGCTCTGCAGCCGTAGGTGATAGCATGACGCAGCGGTAGATCGTAGGAAACCACTAACCCGACAGCAAGGCACACATGGACAATATGAGGTGAGGGCGGAGTCGTATTGCGCCGCATGGTAGCCGCCAGCAAGATCAGAAGAGATGAAGATGGAGGGACCAAGAGACGAGTGGGGAATGAAGACAGTTCAGGAAGTGCTGGTGTACTTTTATGGCTCGCCGTGGTGAGGGGCAATGGGCTCAGGCTGGTGCTAGTGGATCTTTATGGTTCACGAGTGATAACAACGTACGTCTTCAGTGGAAGGCAGAAGGAAGCGACAACTCGCTTCGGTGACCAGTGGATGGCTACTCATGAAAGAGAGAAAATTTGCATTAATTTTTTTTGCATCAATGATTCATTTACTTGTGAGTGGATTGCTAACGTGGATAAATTGCCTAGGTGGATAGGATATATGAAGCTTAGTGGGACATTGAGGTGGACACCTTGCATGTTGAGAGAATTGGGACCAACTTCTTAAGAATGTAAGATAGATCTTGTCTACATCATGTCATCATTCTTATATCATTACTCCGTTTCTCCATGAACTTAATACACTAGATGCATGCTGGATAGCGGTCGATGTGTGGAGTAATAGTAGTAGATGCAGGCAGGAGTCGGTCTACTAATCTTGGATGTGATACCTATATAATGATCATTGCCTGGATATCGTCATGATTATTTGAAGTTCTATCAATTGCCAACAGTAATTCGTTTACCCCACCGTTTTCTATTTTCCCTGAGAGAACACACTAGTGAAACCTACGGCCCTCGGGTCTCTTTCTCATATTATTTGCCTTTGCGATCTATTTTATTTGCCTTTTATTTTCAGATCTATTAAACCCAAAAATACCTTGCTACAATTTATTCTTATTTATTTTATTTGGCGTTCGATCTATCAATCTACTACAATTTATTCACATTCGTTTGCCAATTTCTGGCGCCGCTACCTGAAAGGGATTGACAACCCCTTTAATATGTCGGGTTGTGAGTATTTGTTATTTGTGTGCATGTGCCGTTTACGTGTTGTTTCTTTGTTCTCCTACTGGTTCGATAACCTTGGTTTCATCACTTAGGGAAATACTTACCGTTGTTGTGCTGCATCATCCCTTCCTCTTTGGGGAAATATCGATGTGGCTTCAAGCCGCATCAATGACCCACACCTTTATAAAGAAGGAGTAGATGGTGTTATTAGACATTGTGTACCTGAGCATGAACAGGAACAGATCCTACACAAGTGCCACTCTGAGTCTTACGGAGGACACCACGCTGGAGATAGAACCGCACATAAGGTATTGCAATCCAGTTTCTATTGGCCTACTCTCTTCAAGGATGCTTGTAAGTTTGTTTTGTCTTGTGATCAATGTCAGAGAATTGGTAACATTAGTAGACGACAGGAAATGCCTATGAACTATTCACTTGTTATTGAACCATTTGATGTTTGGGGCTTTGATTATATAGGACATTTTCCTTCCTCTAATGGGTATACACATATTTTAGTTGTTGTTGATTACGTTAGTAAGTGGGTAGAAGCCATTCCAACTAGTAGTGCTGATCATAACACTTCTATTAAGATGCTTAAAGAAGTCATTTTTCCGAGGTTTGGAGTCCCTAGATATTTAATGACTGATGGTGGTTCACATTTTCTTCATGGTGCTTTCCGTAAAATGCTTGCTAAGTATGATGTTAATCATAGAATTGCATCTCCATACCATCCTTAGTCTAGTGGTCAAGTAGAATTGATCAATAGAGAGATCAAATTAATTTTGCAAAAGACTGTTAATAGATCTAGAAAGAATTGGTCTAAAAAACGTGATGATGCATTGTGGGCTTATAGAACTGCTATAAGAATCCCATGGGTATGTCTCCGTATAAAATGGTTTATGGAAAAGCATGTCACTTGCCTCTTGAGCTAGAACATAAGGCATATTGGGCTATTAAAGAGCTCAATTATGATTTCAAACTTGCCAGTGAGAAGAGGTTATTTGACATTAGCTCACTTGATGAATGGAGAACCCAAGCATATGAGAATGCCAAGTTATTTAAAGAAAAAGTTAAAAGATGGCATGATAAAAGGATACAAAAGCGTGAGTTTAATGTAGGTGATCATGTTTTGCTATACAAATCTCATTTGAGATTTTTTGTAGGAAAGCTTCTCTCTAAATGGGAAGGTCCTTATATTATCGAGGAGGTCTATCGTTCCGATGCCATAAAAATCAACAACGCCGAAGGTGGTAAACGGTCAAAGAATCAAACATTACATCTCAGGTACTCCCATAAATGTTGAGACCAATATAATTAATACCGTAACACCGGAGGAGTACATAAGGGACACCTCCCAGAATGTTTCAGGCTACGAAAAGGAATAGATATGTGGTATGGTAAGTAAACCGACTCCAAAATGTTTCCAATGATAAATTTTCTCCGTTTTGTAATATTTAAAAAAATTAGGAAATTTAAAAATAGTCCGAAAGAGAAACGATGCCACCACAAGGTTGGAGGGCACGCCCCCCGTCCTTGTGGCCACCTCATTTTCCCTCTGGACTCTGTTTTCTTGCGTGATACTTCTTATGATCGGTAAAAATTCATTATATAATCTCCCGAAGTTTCTGACCACCGTACCACGCAAATATCTCCTGGTCTTGTTTTGAGCTATTTTTTTGACAGATCTAGATCACCATGACGTCTCCAAGCGCCCCCAATGACAAGTTTTCCGAGAAGGTCATCAACCCCTACCTTGCGGAGGTGTTGCGACACCCTCAAGCCATTGAGATGCGTGAGGGGGTGCTGCACATCCGCAACGTTGAGGGGTCGAAGAAGACCGGAAGCGTGGAGACAAGACTCGAAGCAATGGAGCAGCAAGTTTTCAAGTGTCAAGGGATGGTGGAGCGTGGACTTAATGCCAATCACATGATGATCATGGAGTTTACCAACAATCACAAGCTGGATGCCAAGAACATTGGGGAGACCATCGTCAAGCTTCACAAGAAAATCAAGCATCTCCAAGCTCAGTTCTATGACCTGCAAAACCAAAACTGTGAGTATGAATACATATTTAATAGGATGAGTTTGGCTGTAGATTTGACGATCCCGGAGACTCTTTCATCTTTCTATGATGGTGAGCCTATGCCTTGGAAGATGGATGACAAGCCTACTTCATCAACAACTCCTTCATCACCACCCCCGAAGAAAGAGATCTAAATACATGGGTATGGGCACTCCCCTTGGCAATTGCCAAGCTTGGGGGAGTGCCCCGGTATCGTATCACCATCACACCTCTATCTTTATCGTTTTACTTAGTTCAATCCTTATGGTTACATCTTGATCTAGTAGAATAAAGCTTTAGTATGATCTAGCTTTGAGTTTTGCTTTATGTTCCCTCTATGTAATCGAGTCCGTGATATATATAATAAAGAGTAGTTTTGAGTTAAGGGCTTTGATTTCTTGCTATGATCTTGAGGGAGTTAAATAAAAGGAATAAATAAAAAGATCATATATTGATCTTATGGAGAGTAATGACTTCACATATAAAGATTATGATGAATAAAAGTTGTTGAGAGTTGACAAACATAGTTTTGGTCATTGTTGCAATTAATAGGAAGTAATAAAGAAAGAGAGGTTTCACATATAAATATACTATCTTGGACATCTTTTTTAATTGTGAGCACTCATTAACATATGACATGCTAAAAAGTTGATGTTGGACAAGGAAGACAACATAATGGGTTATGTTTTCTTATATCCGAATAGAAGTTATATTGTCATGGATCATCCAACATGTTGAGCTTGCTTTTCCCACTCATGCTAGCCAAATTCTTTGCACCAAGTAGAGATACTACTTGTGCTTACAAACATCCCTAAACCAAGTTTTCCCATGAGAGTCCACCATACCTATCTATGGAATGAGTAAGATCCTTCAAGAAAGTTGTCATCGGTGCAAGCAATAAAAATTGCTCCTATAAATATGCATGATCTATTAGCATGAAGAAAATAAGCTTTATACAAACTTGTGATATGGAAGAAATTGATACGTCTCCAACGTATCCATAATTTTTTATTGTTCCATGCTGTTATATTATCAATCTTGGATGTTTTATAATCATTTTATAGTCATTTTATATCATTTTTTGGTACTAACCTATTGACATAGTGCCTAACGAATGTTGTTGTTTTCTGCTTGTTTTTTTACATCGCAGGAAATTAATACCAATCGGAGTCCAAATACAACGAAACTTTACGGAGATTTTTTATGGACCAAAAGACACCCAATGGGGCAAGGCAGCGCCTGGGGGTGCTCTGAGGGGAGCACAACCCACCAGGGCGTGCCAGGAGGCCCAAGCGCGCCCTGGTTGTTTGTGCCCACCTAGAGTGATGTAGGATCGAAAGTATGTCTAGATGGGGGGGGTGATTAGACTACTTGACCAAATAAAATCTAGCCTTTTCCCACTTTTAAGTCTTGGTAGATTTTAACAACTTAGCATAAGTCAAGCAATCAACCTACACACGCAAGTCTAAAAGTATAGCAGCAGAATGTAAAACATTTGCATATGAAGGTAAAGCGAGGAGTTTGGAGGGAGCAAACGCAATGTAGACACGGAGATTTTTGGCGTGGTTCCAATAGGTGAAGCTATCGTACATCCACGTTGATGGTGAATTCAACCCACGAAGGGTAACAGTTGCGCGAGTCCACGGAGGGCTCCACACACGAAGGGTCCACGAAGAAGCAACCTTGTCTATCCCACCATGGCCATCGCCCATGAAGGACTTGCCTCACTAGGGTAGATCTTCACGAAGTAGGATATCTCCTTGCCCATACAAACGCCTTGGTTCAACTCCACAATCTTGTCGGAGGCTCGCAAGTGACAGATGGTGTGTTGATGATGAACTCCTTGCTCTTGTGCTTCAAATGATAGTCTCCCCAACACTCAATTCTCTCTCATGGATATGGATTTGGTGGAAAGATGATTTGAGTGGAAAGCAACTTGGGGAAGGCTAGAGATCAAGATTCATATGGTTGGAATGGAATATCTTGCTCTCAACACATGAGTAGGTGGTTCTCTCTTAGAAAATGTATGTTGGAAGTGTAGGCACGTTCTGATGGCTTTCCTAACTAATGAAGGAAGGGTGGAGGGGTATATATAGCCTCCACACAAAATCTAACCATTACACACAAATCACCAAACTCGGTGGGACCGAATCATGAAACTCGGTCAGACCGATTTAGTTCAAAATGTGAATGTTAGGCTTTTCGGTGGGATCGACATGTCAACTCGGTGGGACCGATTTCATTAGGGTTAGAGCATAAGGTAATATCGGTGAGACCGATTACACAAACTCGGTGGGACTGATTTTTGGTAATAAGCTAACCAGAGAGTTGGTCAGGCAAACTCGCTGGGACCAAATCGCTCATTTTGGTGAGACCGAAACATTACGAAGGGGAAGCAGAGAGTTTGCATTGCGAACTCGGTGGGATCGATCGCTCATCTCGGTTGGACCGAAACGTTACGAAGGGAAACAGAGAGTTTGCAATCCCATCTCGGTGAGACCGAGATCCGTATCGGTGAGACCGAAGTGACTAGGGTTTCCGGCAGTGGCTATGTCAAGTGAACTCGGTGGCGCCGGATAGATCAAATCAGTAGGGCCGAGTTTGACTTTTGGTTTGGGACATATGTGGATATGAGAAAGTGGTTGAGGGCTTTTGGAGAATATCACTAAGAATTTTGAGCAAGCAAGCCATTAAGCAACACCTCATCCCCTTTTAATAGTATTGGCTTTCCTATGGACTCAATGTGATCTTGGATCCCTGAAACGAAAATGCAGAGTCTTGAGCTTGAGCCAATATGTGTCCTTAGCATTTTGAGGGGTCCACATTCATAATCCATGCCATGCCAATCATTGAACTTTCCGAAATGATCATCTTTAAATAGCATTAGTTCAATGAGCTATATGTTGTTAGTAATTACCAAAACCACCCAGGGATAGTTGCACTTTCAATCTCCCCCTTTTTGGTAATTGACATATAGATCAAAGCTTCGACAAATGATAATAAGATTGAAATACATCATCGTTTTGAGAAGTATGTGACAAGCAATAGCTCCCCCTAAATTTGTGCATTATTTGAAATTTGCATTTGAATGCAAACGCACAATCGATTAGGATCATGGGTTACTCTTCCATGTCACATACATCTTGGTGGAGCGCTCAAGATGATAGGAATTAAAAAATGCACTCATCACCAAGCAAAGTGAATGATCATATATGAGATAGCAAAGATAATATCATCCAAGCAAGCATTAAAGTTGAATATGATCAAGCACGTGATCATACAAGTATCTCACACACAGACATAAAGAGTATCAAACAAGCACACACAAAAGTATCAAACCAAATAGCAAGAGAGAGAAAGAAGCACAACACTCTCTCTCGAAGCCTATGATCTATACATTTCTCCCCCTTTGGCAACAAGTTACCAAAAAGTTTGAAAATGCATAGTGCTATGCGTCTCTCTAGGCTTGATCTTTGAGAGGTGGTGTAGAGAGGACTCCAAGGACGAAGGCATAGTAGACGTTGTTGGAGCTGGTGGAGTGGCAACTGGAGGTGGAACTGAAGCTGTTGCTGCTGGTGCTGAAGTAGTTGCTCTAGTGTCAGGCACTGGCACTGCAGCAAATCTCTGACCTCTGGGCACTCTCCGAAAAGCATCTGTAGTAGCCTGCCCTTTCCTCTCCTCTGCTTCCTCTTGGAGCTGCTCAACAGCTGACTGCATCTCAGTTACCTTAAGATCAAGATCATAAAATTTGGTCTCTATGATCCTCTCCAAGCTCTCCTGATTCTTGTTCAGGGTGGCCAAGCCCTTATCAATCCTCAAAGTTGCTTGAATTAGATATGCAAGCTGATCTTGCTTTGACTTCAGAAAAACTTGAGAGGCCTCCTCGACACTTAGCATTTTGCAGCCTTCTCAGCCTTTGCTTTTGCTCTCTTCTCTTGTGCCTGCACTGATGTGGGATCATCCTCATTCATCACAACTGTGTTATCCTCAAATTATGGTCTCAAGGGTAAGTGCTCCTTGTCCAACAAGTAAGTGCCTGTGCCTATCTTGGAGTTGATGAGCACCTGAATGTGTGGAGCATACCCACAAGATCTCTTTTGATCAGCACCTGTCCTTTTGATTGTTTCAACAATCAGACTCATGACCTTGAATTTCTAAGGCACATCAAATATCTGTAGCAAGTTGATTGAATGGCCTCTGACCATCTTGTGATCTCAAGATTTGGGAAACAATGTATCCCTCAATATAGTGTTGATTGTTGCTAGACCAGACAACAAGTAATGTACAGATCCAAGCTTGTGTGTTTCCAAATCTTTGTCTGGGATCTCTTTGTACATGTTGGCCATAGAGTTGTGGTCTTTCTTCTTCTTGGCATACACATCCAAATCATCCTCATGCTCTTTAGGGGCATTTATCAGCTTGGCCCACTCATCAATAGTTGACTGGTACCTTGTACCCTCGGACATCCACACAATCCTACCATCTGGATAAAAATGAGGAGTGGAGTAGAATTGCATGATGAGTTCATCATTCCATTTTGTCAGCTCTTGACCCACAAATTTGTCAACACCACATGATTTGAAGCTCTCATGTACACCGGGAAAATAGTCTTCATTCTCATCAATGAATTCCCAATCAACCCATTTCATATCACACACTATAGGCTTCTTGTCAAGCAAAATAGTCTCATAGAAATCTTGTTGTTCTTTGGTGTGGAGCCTATAGTCCACTGCGGCCCTCCTTCTCACAGCATAGGGATCAGACTGTCTCCAAAATCTCAGACCTGCATCCTTCCTAATGTTCATATCCTCTGCCAGTGGATGAGTGTCATTGTGATCTGGAATCTTTGGTTTAAGCTTTCTAAGCACTTGGGCTTCATCATCTTCTTCTTCCATCTCAGGCACTGGGGCCTTGTTTTTCTATTCAGCCGGAATGTTCCTGGTGGTTCTCTTGGGCTTAGAAGTCTTTTGAGCTTGAGCAGCAGCTTTGGGGGCAGTTTTGGGCTTTGAAGTGGCAGCCCCTGACTTAATGGCATCCCCCATAAGCTTCTGGGACTTGGATGCTGGTGCAGCATCCTCTTACTCTTCATCTTCTTCATCTGGATATCTCATTATAGAGGATCTACCAATGACTCTAGAAGTGGTCTTCTTGACCCACTCTTTCCTTTTCTTACTCTCTCCAGAAGCCTCTTCAGTTGGCTTAGAGGTTTCAGGAGTTGAGACCCTGGCCTTTGACATAGGAATCCTCTTGGCAGGTGCCTTCTTGTGCATTCCAGGTTTTGTTGCAGCATCAGTACCATATTATTTCTTTAGTAATTTCTTTTTGGAGCTCACTTCTTCCTCAACAGCCACATAGTCCTCATCCTCAGAACCCGAGGTTTTCTTCTTCCTTGATCTGGTGGCTGCCTTGGGCAAATTGCTTGGAGTGCTCCTGCTGCCCTCATCATAGCTGCTTGAGGGACTAGTGCCCTCACTCATGTGCACTTGCTCTTCTGATTTGTTCTGGCTGTCACTCTGGTCAGACATTCTTGCAAGCAAACTGACAACAGACCCTGTGAATAGATATAGATGAGGTAGAGTAGATGAGCATCACAAAGTGCAGAGTTTTTGCAAAACAGATGAGTCAAAACTTAGTTTTAGTTCTCCACGGAAAGCATTTCGGAGCTACCGATTTGTTAAACTCGGTGACACCGAAGCAACTTTTGGAGTCTAAACTAGTGAACTCGATCAGACCGAGTCACGGTTCGGTGGCTCCGAGATTGCTAGGGTTTCATAGAGAGTCGAACTCGGTCGCATAGATTTACAACTTTCGGTCAGACCGAAAAGTGCAAGTGCAATGGCCTAAGCCAAATCGGTGAGACCGATTTCTACAACTCGGTCAGTCCGAGATGAGTTCGTCGGAAACCTAACCCTAAATTTTCGAATCAAACCTAATCTAAGGAACGTTTTCTCTGGATAGATTGACTTCATATGTGGTAAAGAACATGGCATTGCATTGTGCTAAGAATTGGAGTAAGGAATTAGCACAAAAGATCGAACTCATACCCTAGTTCGGCAGTGAGTTCGCTATGGCAGCAACGGTGGCGTTGAATCCCGTTGACGGCGACAGAAACCAGTGGCAGGAGGTCGCTGGCAACGAGGAGACGACCCGGAGACCTGCGACAGCAGAGCAGGACACGCGCGGGATGGAGGGTTTTGAAGAAATTTCTAAAATCTCACCCGTGGGTATATATATCCTGACCCTGTCGGTGTGACCGAGTGGAACAACTCAGTGGCACCGAGATACAGAATCGTAAGCGGTTACTCAACTCTGTGTGACTGAAAAGTTCAAATCGGTTGCACCGAGATTGAAAACCTAGATCAACTCAGTGAACTCGGTCAGACCGAAGATGTAACATCCCAAATTTTCAATTTGGAATGTTATACACTAGATCATCATTGCATACCATAATTTTTGCATTTCGATTGATCCTAGAAATTTCACACAACTCAAGGACCCTCGGAGAGAGATGGGGATTTCGTTATTTTCATATTTGAGTTGTCTCAAATTTTGAAAATAGGATCATTTGATTTTATTTATTTTATCTTGAATTATTTCTATTATAAAAATTATGAGAGAGGGAATAAAATGACTTTCCCAAAATAAAGAAATGTTGAGGATTTAATAAAAAAATCAAATAAGAGTTTATTTGGTTTTATTTGCTATCTTATTTGAATTTAGGAAAAATGCATGTTTTTCAAAATTGCATTTAGGCCCTAAATAAATGTTCATCCTATGCGGCTTGATTTTAGAAGCCGGGGAAAATTTATTTCGGGATTTTTGGAGTCCGTTTAGTAGTCCTTATATTTTTTTCCAGGCGTAAGTATTTAAAAAAAAGTCCGAACCGACCCTGGGTCGTAACCGGCCAGGACTCCGCCTGGCCGGGGCTTTATAAGCCGCCGCCCCGGGGCCCGAGCCAGCCCAGCCCGCGCCCCAAACCCTAGCCGCGCCCGATCCGCGCCGCGCCGCCACCCGCACCGCCGCCCGATCCGCGCCGCGCCGCCGCTCGCTGCCGCCACCCGCCGCTGCTGCCGCCGCCGCCGCCGGACCCGCCGACCGAGGTTTACCTCGATCTCGCCGCCGTTTTTATTAGAAAAACCGTTTGGTTTTTCCGTCGGTTTTTTTAGTTTCGTCTTTCTTAGATCGGGTTTTTCCCGGTTTAGGCTAATTAGCGAGCGTTCGCTCGTTCGTTCGTTTTAACGAACGCGTTCTTCATTTAGATTCAGTTAACGAACGTTCGTTCGTTAAACTGTTCGTTGTTTTTCTTTTTCTCGGATTAAATCCATGATTTTTCTGATCGCGATTTCTGATCCGATTTTCGTTTTAGTCTAACTTTTCGCTCGTTTATCAGCGGATCCGATTCAAGCGCCTGGAGTTTCGTCTCGAAACCCTCTTTCCGTTTAACCAACTCAAACAAGTTTTTGCTACTGTAAAATTTGACCTAGTTTCAGATTAGTAAACGAAGCTTCTTTCTTTCGCCGTTTGAGTTTCGTTGCTCCGTTTGTTTTGATTCTTTTTGCGAACCGGAGTTCTTAATTTGAACTTTCTAGTCAACCTCTCTTATTTGAGTTTTACTTGTGCATTGTTGCTTGTTACTTATGTATGTTATTGTTTGCTTGCGATAGAATTCCTGGAGTGCGAAGCATGTTACTACGAGTCTCTAGGATTCGCGGATCGTCAGCAAGGCAAGTAACACTTTGATCATATCCCATTATTACCCAGTTTTTATGCATTAGTTCCAATCCTCAAACATTGCATGATTAGGATGTCATTAACTTGTGGGTTGGGAAGTAGTTGCTGACGTAGAACCTATTGCCCTGTTACATTCAAACCCTTGGGAGTTACTTCTACGTATTGCTTATTGCTATGCTATGCTCGTAGACGTGGTTTGGGTTTGAGTGAAATTCATGTCAGATGTGAGATTGTTAATTAATGGTTCAACTTAAGGTGGCAACTTAATCAAACAACTGGGTGGATTGAGGCACCTGGGGAACCCAGTGTTGTCTGTTTTTTGGAAATCCCGGGGTAACCGTGTGATCTTCTTATGGACCGCCACCTAGGCTCAAAGGGAACTGAGATGATTCATGCTAGAAACTTTCGTGTGCAGCCACAAGCTATTATAGGCTCTAGCATAGTTGAGTAAGTTACGTGAAGCTCTTGAAGAGGTAGATCAGCAGGTAGTGGGTTTTGTAGGTTTGGTATGGTCTACCCGGAGTAGAGAGTTAACGTTTCTGAAAGACTGTGTCTCGGTCATCCATTTCTCAAACACCATGTAGTGTGAGGAAATCCAACGGAGGTGATCGAGTCTTGTGGGGAAAAGTGTGCAAACCTCTGCAGAGTGTACAATCTAATCATGGTTAGCCGTGTCCCCGGTTATGGACAATTCTTGAGTATCTAGTACTTGGGTTATCACATGTATCTCACCATGCTTAATTAATACTGTTGGGATGTTAATTCACTTTAATTCGGATTGAGTTGGGGATACCTTCTCAATGATGTTTCAACCACCATGATAGTAAATTAAAATCTATTCCGCTGTTGTAGGGAAAAATTGGCTTTACGCAAAACTGTAACCATAGAGCTTTCCACCAGCCAAATATGCATATAGAATAGCTGTTTCATTCCATTACTCTTTATGTGTTACATTGCCAGCATATTCCATGTGCTGACCCGTTTCGGGCTGCAACGTTAATGTTGCAGACTTTTCAGACGATGATTAAGGAGTTTTAGGTCGTGGTTCTATACTCAGTGATGCCGTTGGAGTTGATGGACTCACTTATCTTCCAAGCCTTCCGCTGTTATCGTTATTAGATGGCCTTAAGTCATATTTATTGTAATAAGTTCTCTTTTGAGACACTCAATGTAATAAGTGTGTGATTGCTACTCTGCTATAAATCCTTCAAGTACTGTGTGGTGTCAGCCTTACTGATCCAGGGATGACACCGGAGCACAGAGATTGGACCGTTTGAGGTCTGGTCGCTACAAGATGGTATCAGAGCACACGCTAACTGTATGACACGACCACTAAGCTAAAGACCTAGATCACTACTCACTCTCTTCTCTTCTGACCTCTCATCTTTCTACTCATTTAGGATGGCGGATGCAAGGAACAAGTTCACTCAACCGGATGAAGATACACCCTTTGGACGTCACTTGAAGGAAGTCACTAGATACCTGAACATAGGAGTACCAAGCTTCACCGGAACCTACAACGCCACTCTACCTGAAGAAGAGCGATGGATGATTCAAGTTCAAGTTCCAGGAAGGACGTTCATGCCAGTCACTGAGCCCATAGAGTTTTCTTTCGATGCACCAACTTGGAATCTAGGAAAGAGCATGGCAGCTCACATCGCCATGGGACGCATTGGAGAAGTCTACCGCAATGATCTCAAGGATACTATCTACCAGATTTGTGGGCGCCGAGATGAGCACTGGGAGATGATCAGCACCAGAAAGGATAGATCCATTGCAGCTTTTATCCAGGAGTTAAACCAGCACATTCGACGTCAGGAGAACCAGATGTGCGCCGACATGATAGAGCTGAAGAAGGCAAAGACAAGGATCAAGGAACTGGAGGAAGAACTCAAGGCTACATGTGAAGATTTTGAAGAAGAAATTGAAGTATTAGTGGAAAAGAATGACGATCTGATCAAGAAGATTGGAATATTTATGGGAGGCCCTACACCAGTAGAAGAAGACAAAGAACCCAAGGAGATTTGCCCGGAAGACTACATCATCATCGACGACACCGACTCGGATCCAGATGATAGCGATGATGACTATGTTGATGAAGCTGGAGCAGATATCATGGAGTCTGCAACCGAAGAATATTTCTAGTAGACCACCCCAACAGTAGTAGTAGTCCACCATGTAAATATAGTAGTCCGAGCACTTTTGCAATAGTTAGATCGATTGTATGCCCTTGTTTGATTGATTGAATGAAGTGAATTGTTTGCTTTTGCCTCATGTGCATATGGGTAGTGTTTTCTCTTTAGACCCCCCCTCTATTCTTAAATCTCATCTTTTCTAAACCCTCAGATGCCTCCGAGACAAGACCCCGGATTTACCTTTCCATCGGAGCTCACCCAGTTGATCCAGCAGCAGAAAACATTGATGCAGTTACTAGTCCAGAATCAGAACCAAGGGAACAACAACAACAACAACAACAACAACAACCCACCACCACCACCTATTGATCACTTAGCCTGTTTTCTTAGGCTGAATCCGCCGGTGTTTTCTAGTAGCACCGAGCCAATAGTAGCAGATGATTGGCTCCACAAGACAGCTAGAGAGTTGACCACAGCAGGATGCACGGATGTGGAGAAGGTGAAGTTTGCCGCACATCAGCTTGAAGGACCCGCAGCCTCATGGTGGGAAAATTTCACAGCCACTTTCCCTGTCGATACTATCACATGGGAGCAGTTTCAGCAGGATTTTCGTACTGTCCATGTCTCAGCAGGAGCTATGGCCATGAAGAAGTGAGAGTTTCGCAACTTGCGCCAAGGAGGACGGAAAGTTGGCCAGTATGTGGAGGACTTTAGTAAATTAGCACGTTATGCCCCAAATGACGTTGCTACGGATGCAACAAAGCAGGAGAAGTTTCTGGAAGGACTGAATGATGAGTCGAGCATGCAGTTGATGGTAGAAACCTTCAACAACTACCAGGAGTTGGTAGATCGTGCTCTTATGATTGAAGGGAAACAACAACAAATTGAGAATCGCAAGAGGAAGTATGCACAAGGAAAGTACAATTCAGGAGCTCAGCAGAAGCCACGATTTACCCCTAGGCTGGGAGGACATTTTTAGCATACCCATGGAGGAGGAAGCTCGCACAATCACAATGGCCCCAGGAATGGTAATGGGAATGGAGGAAGCAACAGCCAGAACCGCACCAACCCATCAACCCTAGCCAAGAAAGACCTGAGCCAAGTCACTTGTTTTAAGTGCCAGAAGACCGGACATTATGCCAATGAATGTCCTGAATCCCAGAATGGAAATGGCAATGGAAGCTCTGGGAAGAAGTCGAACCATTTCAACAGGGGACAGGTGAACCACGTTAACGTGGAGGAGGTTGAAGAGCAGCCGGATGTAGTAATCGGTAAGTTTTTGGTTAAGTCATTTACTGCACTCGTTCTTTTCGATACTGGTGCATCACATTCATACATATCAAGGGGATTCGTGGATAAGTTTAAACTACCAACCCAAACCCTTAGGACCCCTCTTTTAGTGAGTTCACCCGGAGCAGAGTATATGGCTAGCCGATGGTGTGACCAGATACCCTTAACCATTGGTACACATGTTTTTCCGTCCGACCTAATTATCTTGGAGTCACAAGGATTGGATGTGATATTGGGTACGGATTGGATGTCAAAGTTTGGAGGAAGCATTGACTGTGCTAGTAAGTCGATTTATCTCACCACCCCGGAAGGAGAAAGGATTAAGTATGTATCTAAGCATGTGCCTAGGAGGAGTCAAGTGAATGCCCTTACGGGAGTTGTTCAGGAGGAAATGCCTGTAGTGAATGATTACCCGGATGTTTTCCCAGAGGAGTTACCAGGCATGCCACCGGACAGAGATATTGAGTTTTTGATAGAGCTGTTGCCAGGAATAGGACCAATATCCAAGAGACCCTATCGGATGCCCGCAAATGATCTGGAAGAAATTAAGAAACAGATCAAGGAGTTACTGGAGAAAGGATATATCCGAAGAAGTTCATCACCTTGGGGAGCCCCAGTACTTTTGGTTGAGAAGAAGGATAAATCCCTGAGGATGGTTGTTGATTATCGAGCATTGAATGAAGTGATGATTAAGAACAAGTACCCACTGCCGATGATCAACGATCTATTTGATCAGTTGCAAGGAGCTAAAGTGTTTTCGAAGATCGATTTGCGATTGGGGTATCATCAGTTGAAGATATGAGAGAAGGACATACCAAAGACGGCGTTCACAACGCGATATGGATTATACGAGTACACGGTCATGTCGTTTGGACTGACTAACGCCCCTGACTATTTCATGAGAATGATGAACAAGGTGTTCATGGAGTATTTGGACAAGTTTGTTGTGGTGTTTATTGATGATATCATGGTATACTAGAAGAATGAGGAGGAGCACAAAGAGCATTTGTGTTTAGTTCTCGAGAAGCTCAGGGAACACCAGTTGTATGCTAAGTTTAGCAAATGCGAGTTTTCGCTGAAGGAAGTCGGATTCCTTGGACATGTTATATCAGGAGAAGGTATAGCAGTAGACCCCAGCAAGGTTCAGTCAGTCACTGAATGGTTGGCACCCACCTCAGTTAGCGAGATCCGCAGTTTTCTTGGACTCGCAGGATAGTACCGGAGATTCATTGAGAATTTTTCCAAGATTGCAAAACCAATGACTGAACTATTGAAGAAGGATACCAAGTTTAAATGGACAGAATATTGTGAAGCAAGTTTCTAGGAGTTGAAGAAACGTTTGACTACAGCCCCAGTGCTAGTACTGCCAGATATACATAAGGAGTTCCAAGTGTATTGCGACGCCTCTCGCTTAGGACTTGGATGTGTGCTTATGCAGGACGGAAGAGTTGTTTCGTATGCCTCACGACAACTAAAACCTCATGAGTTGAATTATGCAATGCATGATTTGGAGCTAGTAGCCGTAGTGCATGCGTTGAAGACTTGGAGACATTACCTTATTGGAAACTGTTGTGATGTGTACACGGATCACAAGAGTTTGAAGTACATCTTCACCCAGAAGGAGCTGAACCTTAGGCAGAGGAGATGGTTGGAGCTTATAAAGGATTATGACATGAAGCTACACTATCATCCAGGTAAGGCCAATGTCGTAGCAGACGCATTGAGTTAGAAGAGTTATGCTAATATCCTTGAAAGTAAAGGACTGTCGAAGGAATTAACAAAGGACATCATGGAACTTCGGTTAGAGTCTGTACTTAGAAGGTTCATTGCCACAATGGAGGTTCAGTCGACATTGCTGGACAAGATTCGGGAAGCTCAGAAAGATGATAAAGAGATTGCCGAGATAAAGGAGAAGATGGGCAAAGGAAAGGCCAAAGGTTTTCGTGAGGATGAACATGATACCCTATGGTTTGAGGACTGAGTTTATGTGCCCAACAACCAGGAGATCAGGAAGTTAATACTTCAAGAGGCCCATGACTCACCATACTCGATACACCCCGGAAACACCAAGATGTATTTGGATTTGAAGGAACGTTTCTGGTGGACTGGTATGAAGAAGGATATTGCCGAGTATGTAGCCATATGTGATGTATGTCAGAGAGTTAAGGCAGAACATCAGAAGCCAGCAGGACTGTTACAGCCTATGCCGATACCCGAATGGAAGTGGGATAAACTTGGCATGGACTTTATCACCGGATTACCCAGGACTAAAGCAGGATATGATTCCATATGGGTAGTAGTTGATCGTTTGACCAAAGTAGCTCACTTCATCCCAGTGAAAACCACCTATACAAGTGCAAAGTTGGCCAAGATCTATATGTCCAGGATCGTATGTATGCATGGAGTTCCGAGGACCATCGTATCGGATCGAGGAACACAGTTTACTTAAAAGTTTTGGCATCAGTTACACCAGACTTTGGGAACGAGATTGGAGTTCAGTACAACATTTCACCCGTAGATAGATGGACAGACTGAGAGAGTCAATCAAATTTTGGAGGACATGTTGAGAGCCTGTGCGCTAGATTATGGATCCAGTTGGGATGACAATTTGCCGTATGCAGAGTTCTCATACAATAATAGCTACCAAGCCAGCTTGAAGATGGCACCGTTTGAAGCCCTGTATGGACGCACATGCAGAACACCGTTGATGTGGGGTGAGGTAGGAGACTGACAGTTGTTTGGACCAGACTTGATTAAAGAATCTAAGGAGAAGGTAAAACTGATCCGAGACCGAGTGAAGATTGCTCAGTCCAGGCAGAAGAGTTATGCAGACTCAGAACGCCAGGAGGTAACCTACGAAATTGGAGATAGAGCATATCTGCGAGTATCGCCCTTGCGAGGAGTGAAACGTTTTAGAGTTAAAGGAAAGTTAGCCCCGAGATTTGTAGGACCGTATCGCATTTTGGAACGGATGGGAGAAGTCGCCTACAAGTTGGAGTTACCTGAGGGATTGTCAGGAGTCCACGATGTGTTCCATGTTTCACAGCTGAAGAAGTGTCATGCTGAGATGGCGGAAATACCATTAAGAGATACAGTCCCCTTGGAGGCGATTTAGTTGGACAGTGATTTGACTTATGAGGAGAAGCCAGTTAAGATTCTAGAATATGCCAGTCGAGTCACCCGCAGCAAGGTTATCAAGTTTTGCAAGGTTCAGTGGAGCCACCACACGGAGGATGAAGCCACCTGGGAACGAGAGGAAGATTTGCTGAAAGACCACTCTCACCTATTTTCTAGCCAACCCGAATCTCGAGGGCGAGATTCATCTTAAGGGGGGTAGGTTTGTAACATCCCAAATTTTCAATTTGGAATGTTATACACTAAATCATCATTGCATACCATAATTTTTGCATTTCGGTTGATCCTAGAAATTTCACACAACCCAAGGACCCTCAGAGAGAGTTGGGGATTTCATTATTTTCATATTTGAGTTGTCTCAAATTTTGAAAATAGGATCATTTGATTTTATTTATTTTATCTTCAATTATTTCTATTATAAAAATTATGAGAGAGGGAATAAAATGACTTTCCCAAAATTGGGGATTTAATAAAAAAATCAAATAAGAGTTTATTTGGTTTTATTTGCTATATTATTTGAAGAAGCCGGGGAAAATTTATTTCGGGATTTTTGGAGTCCGTTTAGTAGTCCTTTTGTTTTTTTCCGAGCGTAAGTATTTAAAAAAAGTCCGAACCGACCCTGGGTCGTAACCGGCCACGACTCCGCCTGGCCGGGGCTTTATAAGCCGCCGCCCCGGGGCCCGAGCCAGCCCAACCCGCGCCCCAAACCCGACCCGCCGCCCGAGGTTTACCTCGATCCCGCTGTTGTTTTTATTAGAAAAACCATTCGGTTTTTCCGTCGATTTTTTTTAGTTTCGTTTTTTTTCTGGTTTAGGCTAATTAGCGAGTGTTCGCTCGTTCGTTCATTTTAACGAACGCGTTCTTCGTTTAGATTTAGTTAACGAACGTTCGTTCGTTAAACTGTTCGTCGTTTTTCTTTTTCTCGGATTAAATCCACGATTTTTCTGATCGCGATTTCTGATCCGATTTTCGTTTTAGTCTAACTTTTCGCTCGTTTATCGGAATCAGGCGATTCAAGTGCCTGGAGTTTCATCTCGAAACTCTCTTTCCGTTTAACCAACTCAAACAAGTTTTTGCTACTGTAAAATTTGACCTAGTTTCAGATTAGTAAATGAAGCTTCTTTCTTTCGCCGTTTGAGTTTCGTTGCTCCGTTTGTTTTGATTCTTTTTGCGAACCGGAGTTCTTAATTTGAAATTTCTGGTCAACCTCTCTTATTTGTGTTTTTTTGTGCATCGTTGCTTGTTACTTATGTATGTTATTGTTTGTTTGCGATAGAATTCCCGGAGTGTGAAGCGTGTTACTACGAGTCTCTAGGATTCGCGGATCGTCAGCAAGGCAAGTAACACTTTGATCATATCCCATTATTACCCAGTTTTTATGCATTAGTTCCAATCCTCAAACATTGCATGATTAGGATGTCATTAACTTGTGTGTTGGGAAGTAGTTGCTGAGGTAGAACCTATTGCCATGTTACATTCAAACCCTTGGGAGTTACTTCTACGTATTGCTTATTGCTATGCTATGCTCGTAGACGTGGTTTGGGTTTGAGTGAAATTCATGTCAGATGTGAGATTGTTAATTAATGGTTCAACTTAAGGTGGCAACTTAATCAAACAACTGGGTGGATTGAGGCACCTGGGGAACCCAGTGTTGTCTGTTTTTTTGGAAATCCCGGGGTAACCGTGTGATCTTCCTATGGACCGCCAGCCAGGCTCAAAGGGAACTGAGATGATTCATGCTAGAAACTTCCGTGTGCAGCCACAAGCTATTATGGGCTCTAGCGTAGTTGAGTAAGTTACTGAAGCTCTTGAAGAGGTAGATCAGCAGGTAGTGGGTTTTCTAGGTTTGGTATGGTCTACCCGGAGTAGAGAGTTAACGTTTCTGAAAGACTGTGTCTCGGTCATCCGTTTCTCAAACACCATGTAGTGCGAGGAAATCCAACGGAGGCGATCGAGTCTTGTGGGGAAAAAGTGCACAAACCTCTGCAGAGTGTACAATCTAATCATGGTTAGTCGTGTCCCCAGTTATGGACAATTCTAGAGTATCTAGTACTTGGGTTATCACATGTATCTCACCATGCTTAATTAATACTGTTGGGATGTTAATTCACTTTAATTGGGATTGAGTTGGGGATACCTTCTCAATGATGTTTCAACCACCATGATAGTAAACTAAAATCTATTCCGTTGTTGTAGGGAAAAATTGGCTTTACGCAGAACTGTAACGATAGAGCTTTCCACCAGCCAAATATGCATATATAATAGCGGTTTCATTCCATTACTCTCTATGTGTTACATTGCCAGCATATTCCATGTGATGACCCATTTCGGGCTGCAACGTTAATGTTGTAGACTTTTCAGACGGTGATTAAGGAGTTTTAGGTTGTGGTTCTATACTCAGTGATGCCGTTGGAGTTGATGGACTCACTTATCTTCCAAGCCTTCCGCTGTTATCGTTATTAGATGGCCTTAAGTCATATTTATTGTAATAAGTTCTCTTTTGAGACACTCAATGTAATAAGTGTGTGATTGCTACTCTGCTATAAATCCTTCAAGTACTGTGTGGTGTCTGCATTACTGATCCAGGGATGACACCAGAGCACAGAGATTGGACCGTTTGAGGTCTAGTCGTTACAGAAGAGGATGGATCAGTCAGACCGAAATGCACAGAGAGGTTTTGGAAGTTTAAGTCTATGACGAATCGGGGACTCCGAGTGCTCCTCACACAGAGTTGTTCGAATCTGACTTGATCAAACTTTGTGATGTAGCATGAATAGAGTTTGAGACGAGAAAAGCATAGATAGCTAGAGGAAGTTCTTAGGCATTCTTGTCCATCTAGTTGGCAAAAGAGAAAGAGCCAAACAATCAAAACAACAAGTGGATGTCCTCGAATGAGTAAAATATGCAATCAACATGCTCACACAATAAAATGGCAAATGAAATATGTGGCAAAGCATCCACAAACACTCTAGGATCCATCAAGAAATTTGCGATGACTAGGTCATCTATATATGAGTATATTGACTAAAGAGTCAAATGAAAACATTGGATCGTAGGTCATACTCATTTTTTAAGCACAAGTGGGGTTACCACTTTTACATAAAGCATTGTTGTGTTCACACCATTAGAGTTGCTTTAGCTCAATTGATTAGAGTAAAGCTCCCCCTAGATGTGATATCCCCCCTAAGAGGGATGAACTAACCTTGGGTTTTGTCGATGACGACTTCATGTAGATGTTGAAGATGTGGATGCTCAATGTTGATGTAGATCATTTGGAGAAATCCATTGGAGTGAGTTGCACTTTCAATACCTACTCGGGTTAGTCCCACAAGGAACACACAAGAATATACATAGACATAGAGTGATGTACACATAGATGATGTCCATGAAAGCATTAGGTGACCTTGTCTCTTGTCTTACCAACAAGAGGGTTTGTGACTCCTTGAACTAGTGCAAGATGTGGAAGTTGTTTGCACTTGTCCTTGCCAAGATGATATGAGTGTAGTATGTTGGCGGAGTCACCCTCAAGAACTCTCTAGTTCTTCTTCTTCGGGATCCACATCATCTTGATGGGAATCCTTGGAGTTGTAGTCGTACTTGATGAAGTAGAACTTGATGTAGTCTTGGTAACCCACTTGACCAAGGCCTTAGGAGCTTCTTCAACTGCATCAATCTCCTCTTGAAGCTTGCCCTTGCCCTTTTGCTTTTGGTCTTGTGGTGGAAGATCATCTTGAGCTTGTGTCCCTTGGAAAGAAGTAGGATCATACTTCTCTTGTTGAGGAACAAACTTCGTCTTGGGGTATTAATCTTCATCCCACTCAACTCCATTGGCATTGAACTTTCGTTCAAAACCAACACCTTGATTCTTCCGGTGTCTTCCTTGCTTGCGTAAAATTTCCTCAAATTGCTTACTCCCAGCAAGGCTCTTGTAAACACCTTTCTCTATAATTCCCTTCAATAAGCTATTTTCTTTCTCAAGTGTAACTTGGGTATGAGAACCATTAGTGGAATCAAGAGAACTACTAGAAGCAACAACATTGGATTTGACATGATTATTTTTACTACTAGAAGAAGAATCTTTCTTACTATTGTTGCTAGATTTTACTTGTGGCATGTAAGTAGACAAGAGTAAACGCTTGGCAATGTAAGGAGAACTTTTCTTGCGAAGATCATCATTGATTGATTTTAAGAACCAATGCTCTTGCTCAAGATTGAGCTTTTCAAAGTGTAACTTCTCATGAGTCTTTAAAAGCTCTCGATGATTTTCCAAGGTAGTTTAATGATCTAACTTAAGAGTGTTTAGTTCTTTAGTTAGATGCACAATCTCCTTCTTATCACCATCATAGTTTTCATCATTAGAGTTGTCAACAAGTAAATCATCATCACCTAGCAAATCATCTTCATCACTATTGAAATCAACATACTCGGGGTGTGATACCTTTGGGCCTTTAGCCATGAAGCATCTTCCAATTCCTTCATTTGGTGAGTCAAATATGTTGTAGGAGTTGGTTGACACAAGTGCTAGACCGGTAACACCTTCATCTTGAGTATATTCGGAGTCGAAGTGATAACTTCTGTCGGAGTGGTTGTCGGAGTCGGAGCCGGATACCCATTCACCAACATGAGCTTGATGTCTTTGTTTTGTGTATCTCCTTGATGACTTGCCCCTCCTTTCCAAATCCTTACTTCTCTGTGATGTTCTTCATTTATAACGATCATCTCTACTCCTTCTTTCTCTTGGTGGTGAGTCTTCTCTTCTACTTCTCTTTTTGGGTGAATCTTATCTTCGTTTGTAGGGAGCCATACACTCATTGGAGTAGTGTCTAGGTCTTCCACAATTGTAGCAATTACTTTCACGACTCGAAGATCTTTCATCATTGTAGGACCTTGACTTGGAACTTCTTTCCTTGCTTCTATTTCTTGTAGAACTTGTTGAAGTTCTTCACCATTAGGCTCAATTCTTCATTGAAGGCTTGCTTCTCACTTGATGATATAGGAGCATCACATGAGGCTTTGTAAGCACCACTAGATTTGTTGTGAAGCTCTTCCTTATCCTTGAGTGACATCTCATGAGCAACAATTCTTCCAATGACTTTTGTTGGCTTGAGATCTTTGTAATTGGGCATCATTAATTTGGATCAATGTGCACACGGTATCATATTTTCCATCCAAGGCTCTTAGGATCTTCTTGATGATGAATCTATCGGTCATCTCCTCACTTCCTAAGCCGACAATCTCATTTGTGATGAGAGCAAGCCTAGAGTACATTTCAGCGACACCTTCACCATCCTTCATTTTGAACTTGTCAAGTTGACTTTAAAGCACATCCAATTTGGATTCCTTGACGGAGTCGGTACCCTCGTGCATATCAATCAAAGCATCCCAAATTTCCTTTGCATTCTCAAGACGGCTGATTTCGTTGAATTCTTCGGGGCACAATCTGTTGAAGAGGATATCGCAAGCTTGAGCATTGTATTGCAGCATCTTCAACTCTTCCGCGCTAGCTTCACGGTTCAGTACTCTCCCATCAAAGAATTCACCTTGCAAGCCAATACACACAATAGCCCAAACAGCGGGGTTATGTCCAATAATATGCATTTTCATCTTATGCTTCTATATAGCAAAATTAGTACCATCAAAGTAAGGACCTCTACGATGGTAATTTCCCTCGCTAGATGCCATACTCTCCTAGGTTCTGAAACCAAGGCTATGATCACCAAAAGCTATGGAAATCAAGGCAAGTGGAGACCAAAGCTCTGATACCACTTGTAGGATCGAAAGTATGTCTAGGGGGTGATTAGACTACTTGACCAAATAAAATCTATCCTTTTCCCAATTTTAAGTCTTGGCAGATTTTAACAACTTAGCACAAGTCAAGCAATCAACCTACACATGCAAGTCTAAGAGTATAGCAGCGGAATGTAAAACAGTTGCATATGAAGGTAAAGGGGGAGTTTGGAGGGAGCAAACGCAATGTAGACACAGAGATTTTTTGGCGTGGTTCCGATAGGTGGTGCTATCGTACATCCACATTGATGAGACTTCAACCCACGAAGGGTAACGGTTGTGCGAGTCCACGGAGGGCTCCACCCATGAAGGGTCCACGAAGAAGTTACCTAGTCTATCCCACCATGGCCATCGCCCACGAAGGACTTGCCTCACTAGGGTAGATCTTCACGAAGTAGGCAATCTCCTTGCCCGTACAAACTCCTTGGTTCAACTCCACAATCTTGTCGGAGGCTCCCAAGTGACACCTAACCAATCTAGGAGACACCACTCTCCAAAAGGTAATAGATGGTGTGTTGATGATGAACTCCTTGCTCTTGTGCTTCAAATGATAGTCTCCCCAACACTCAATTCTCTCTCATGGATATGGATTTGGTGGAAAGATGATTTGAGTGGAAAGCAACTTGGGGAAGGCTAGAGATCAAGATTCATATGGTTGGAATGGAATATCTTGCTCTCAACACATGAGTAGGTGGTTCTCTCTCAGAAAATGCATGTTGGAAGTGTAGGCACGTTCTGATGGCTCTCCTTACTAATGAAGGAAGGGTGCAGGGGTATATATAGCCTCCACACAAAATCTAACCGTTACACACAAATCACCAAACTTGATGGGACCGAATCATGAAACTCGGTTAGACCGATTTAGTTCAAAATGTGAACGTTAGGCTTTTCGGTGGGACCGATTTCATTAGGGTTAGGGCATAGCGTAATCTCGGTGAGACTGGTTACACAAACTCGGCGGGACCGATTTTGGTAACAAGCTAACCAGAGAGTTGATCAGGCAAACTCGGTGGGACCGAATCGCTAATTTCGGTGAGACCGAAACGTTACGAAGGGGAAACAGAGAGTTTGCATTGCAAACTCGGTGGGACCGATCGCTCATCTTTATTGGACCAAAACATTACGAAGGGAAACAGAGAGTTTTCAATCCCATCTTGGTGAGACCGAGATCCCTATCGGTGAGACCGAAGTGAGTAGGGTTTCTGGAAGTGGCTATGTCAAGTGAACTCGGTGGTGTCGGATAGATCAAATCGGTAGGGACGAGTTTGACTTTTGGTTTGGGACATATGTGGATATGAGAAAGTGGTTGGGGGCTTTTGGAGCATATCACTAAGCATTTTGAGCAAGCAAGCCATTAAGCAACACCTCATCCCTTTTTAATAGTATTGGCTTTCCTATGGACTCAATGTTATCTTGGATCACTGAAACAAAAATGCAGAGTCTTGAGCTTGAGCCAATATGTGTCCTTAGCATTTTGAGGGGTACACATTCCTAATCCATGCCATGCTAATCATTGAACTTTCGTTAATGATCATCTTGAAATAGCATTAGTTCAATGAGCTACATGTTGTTAGTAATTACCAAAACCACCCAGGGATAGTTGCATTTTCAGGTGCCCCCTAGAACGCCACTTTGCTCTATAAATACCCCTATATTCCAGAAATCCTAGGGGAGTCGACGAAAATCAATTACATCCATCGTAGAGTCCAGAACCACCAGATCCAATCTAGACACCATCACGGAGGGGTTCACCACTTCCATTGGTGCCTCTTCGATGATGTTGTTGGAAATATGCCCTAGAGGCAATAATAAAAGCATTATTATTATATTTCCTTGTTCATGATAATTGTCTTTATTCATGCTATAATTGTGTTATCCGGAAATCGTAATACATGTGTGAATAATAGACACCAACATGTCCCTAGTAAGCCTCTAGTTGACTAGCTCGTTGATCAACAGATAGTCATGGTTTCGTGACTATGGACATTGGAGGTCATTGATAACGAGATCACATCATTAGGAGAATGATGTGATGGACAAGACCCAATCCTAAACATAGCACAAGATCGTATAGTTCGTTTGCTAGAGTTTTTCCAATGTCAAGTATCCTTTCCTTAGACCATGAGATCGTGTAACTCCGGAATACCGTAGGAGTGCTTTGGGTGTACCAAACGTCACAACGTAACTGGGTGACTATAAAGGTATACTACGGGTATCTCCGAAAGTGTCTGTTGGGTTGACATGGATCAAGACTGGGATTTGTCACTCCGTATGACGGAGAGGTATCACTGGGCCCACTCGGTAAAGCATCATCATAATAAGCTCAAAGTGACCAAGTGTCTGGTCACGGGATCATGCATTACGGTACGAGTAAAGTGACTTGCCGGTAACGAGATTGAACGAGGTATTGGGATACCGATGATCGAATCTCGGGCAAGTAACATACCGATTGACAAAGGGAATTGTATACAGGGTTGCTTGAATCCTCGACATCGTGGTTCATCCGATGAGATCATCGAGGAGCATGTGGGAGCCCACATGGGTATCCAGATCCCGCTGTTGGTTATTGACCGGAGAACGATCTCGGTCATGTCTACATGTCTCCCGAACCCGTAGGGTCTACACACTTAAGGTTCGGTGACGCTAGGGTTGTAGGGATATGTATATGCAGTAACCCGAATGTTGTTCGGAGTCCCGGATGAGATCCCGGACGTCACGAGGAGTTCCGGAATGGTTTGGAGGTAAAAATTATATATAGGAAGTGCTATTTCGGCCATCGGGACAAGTTTCGGGGTTACCGGTATTGTACCGGGACCACCGGAAGGGTCCCGGGGGTCCACCGGGTGGGGCCACCTACCCCGGGGGGCCACATGGGCTGTAGGGGGTGCGCCTTGGCCTATATGGGCCAAGGGCACCAGCCCCAAGAGGCCCATGCGCCAAGAGATAAAAAAGGGAAGAGTCCCAAAGGGGGAAGGCACCTCCTAGGTGCCTTGGGGAGGAGGGATTCCTCCCTTGGCCGCCGCCCCCCTAGGAAATTGCATCTCCTAGGGCCGGCGCCCCCCCTAGGCTCCCTATATATAGTGGGGGAAGGAGGTCCTCTCAAGCCACGCCTTTGGTGCCTCCCTCTCCCTCTCCAACACATCCTCCTCCTCCATAGTGCTTGGCGAAGCCCTGCCGGAGTACTGCAGCTCCATCATCACCACGCCGTCGTGCTGCTGCTGGAGCCATCTTCCTCAACCTCTCCTCCCCTTGCTGGATCAAGAAGGAGGAGACGTCACGCTGACCGTACGTGTGTTGAACGCGGAGGTGCCGTCCGTTCGGCGCTAGGATCTCCGATGATTTGGATCACGTCGAGTACGCCTTCCTCATCCCCGTTCTTTGAACGCTTCCGCGCGTGATCTACAAAGGTATGTAGATGCAATCCGATCACTCGTTGCTAGATGAACTCCTAGATGGATCTTGGTGAAACCATAGGAAATTTTTTGTTTTCTGCAACGTTCCCCAACAGTGGCATCATGAGCTAGGTCTATGCGTAGTTCTCTTGCACAAGTAGAACACAATTTGTTGTGGGCGTTGATGTTGTCAACTTTCTTGCCGCTACTAGTCTTATCTTGCTTCAACGGTATTGTGGGATGAAGCTGCCCGGACCAACCTTACACGTACGCTTACGTGAGTCCGGTTCCACCGACTAACATGCACTAGTTGCATAAGGTGGCTGGCGGGTGTCTGTCTCTCCCACTTTAGTTGGAGCAGATTCGATAAAAAGGGTCCTTATGAAGGGTAAATAGAAGTTGACAAATCACGTTGTGGCTTTAACGTAGGTAATAAAACGTTCTTGCTAGAACCCTATTTCAGCCACGTAAAAACTTGCAACAACAATTAGAGGACGTCTAACTTGTTTTTGCAGCAAGTGCTTTGTGATATGATATGGCCAAAGTTGTGATGAATGATGAATGATAGATATGTGATGTATGAGATGTTCATGCTATTGTAATAGGAATCACGACTTGCATGTCGATGAGTATGACAACCGGCAGGAGCCATAGGAGTTGTCTTTATTTTTTGTATGACCTGCGTGTCATTGAGAAACGCCATGTAAATTACTTTACTTTATTGCTAAACGCGTTAGCCATAGTAGTAGAAGTAATAGTTGGCGAGCAACTTCATGGAGACACGATGATGGAGATCATGATGATGGAGATAATGGTGTCATGCCGGTGACAAGATGATCATGGAGCCCCAAGATGGAGATCAAAGGAGCTATGTGATATTGGCCATATCATGTCACTTTTATTATTTGATTGCATGTGATGTTTATCATGTTTTGCATCTTGTTTGCTTAGAACGACGGTAGTAAATAAGATGATCCCTCATAATAATTTCAAGAAAGTGTTCCCCCTAACTATGCACCGTTGCGACAGTTCGTTGTTTCGAAGCACCACGTGATGATCGGGTGTGATAGATTCCAACGTTCACATACAACGGGTGTAAGACAGATTTACACATGCAAACACTTAGGTTGACTTGACGAGCCTAGCATGTACAGACATGGCCTCGGAACACAGAAGACCGAAAGGTCGAGCATGAGTCGTATAGAAGATACGATCAACATGAAGATGTTCACCGATGTTGACTTGTCCGTCTCACGTGATGATCGGACACGGCCTAGTTAACTTGGATCATGTTATACTTAGATTACAGGAGGGATGTCTATCTAAGTGGGAGTTCATTGAATAATTTGATTAGATGAACTTAATTATCATGAACTTAGTCTAAAATTTTACAATATGTCTTGTAGATCAAATGGCCAACGTAGTCCTCAACTTCAACGCGTTCCTAGAGAAAACCAAGCTGAAAGACGATGGCAGCAACTACACAGACTGGGTCCGGAACCTGAGGATCATCCTCATAGCTGCCAAGAAAGATTATGTCCTACAAGCACCGCTGGGTGACGCACCTGTTCTCCCTGCAGAACAAGACGTTATGAACGCTTGGCACGCACGTACCGATGACTACTCCCTCGTTCAGTGCGGCATGCTTTACAGCTTAGAGCCGGGGCTCCAAAAGCGTTTTGAGAGACACGGAGCATATGAGATGTTCGAGGAGCTGAAAATGGTTTTCCAAGCTCATGCCCGGGTCGAGAGATATCAAGTCTCCGACAAGTTCTTCAGCTGTAAGATGGAGGAAAACAGTTCTGTCAGTGAGCACATACTCACTATGTCTGGGTTACATAACCGCTTGACTCAGCTGGGAGTTAATCTCCCGGATGACGCGGTCATTGACAGAATCCTCCAGTCGCTTCCATCGAGCTACAAGAGCTTTGTGATGAACTTCAATATGCAGGGGATGGAAAAGACCATTCCTGAGGTATTTGCAATGCTGAAATCAGCAGAGGTAGAAGTCAAAAAGGAACATCAAGTGTTGATGGTGAATAAAACCACTAAGTTCAAGAAAGGCAAGGGTAAGAAGAACTTCAAAAAGGACGGCAAGGGAGTTGCCACGCCCGGTAAGCAAGCTGCCAGGAAGAAGCCAAAGAATGGACCCAAGCCCGAGACTGAGTGCTTTTATTGCAAGGAAAGTGGTCACTGGAAGCGGAACTGCCCCAAATACTTAGCGGACAAGAAGGCCGGCAAAACGAAAGGTATATGCGATATACATGTAATTGATGTGTACCTTACCAGTACTCGTAGTAGCTCCTGGGTATTTGATACCGGTGCAGTTGCTCACATTTGTAACTCAAAGCAGGAGCTGCGGAATAAGCGGAGACTGGCGAAGGACGAGGTGATGATGCGCGTCGGGAATGGTTCCAAGGTCGATGTGATCGCCGTCGGCACGCTACCTCTACATTTACCTACGGGATTAGTTTTGAACCTCAATAATTGTTATTTAGTGCCAAGTTTGAGCATGAACATTGTATCAGGATCTCGTTTAATACGAGATGGCTACTCATTTAAATCTGAGAATAATGGTTGTTCTATTTATATGAGAGATATGTTTTATGGTCATGCTCCGATGGTGAATGGTTTATTCTTAATGAATCTCGAGCGTAATGCTACACATGTTCATAGTGTGAGTACCAAAAGATGTAAGATTGATAATGATAGTCCCACATACTTGTAGCACTGCCGCCTTGGTCACATAGGTGTCAAACGCATGAAGAAGCTCCATGCAGATGGACTTTTGGAGTCTCTTGATTACGAATCATTTGACACATGCGAACCATGCCTCATGGGTAAAATGACCAAGACTCCGTTCTCAGGAACAATGGAGCGAGCAACCAACTTATTGGAAATCATACATACTGATGTGTGCGGTCCAATGAGTGTTGAGGCTCGCGGTGGCTATCGTTATGTTCTCACCCTCACTGATGACTTGAGTAGATATGGGTATGTCTACTTAATGAAACACAAGTCTGAAACCTTTGAAAAGTTCAGAGAATTTCAGAGTGAGGTTGAGAATCAACGTGACAGGAAAATCAAGTTCCTGCGATCAGATCATGGAGGAGAATACTTGAGTCACGAATTTGTCACACACTTAAGAAAATGTGGAATAGTTTCACAACTCACGCCGCCTGGAACACCTCAGCGTAATGGTGTGTCCGAACGTCGTAATCGCACACTATTAGATATGGTGCGATCTATGATGTCTCTTACCGATTTACCGCTATCCTTTTGGGGCTATGCTTTAGAGACTACCGCATTCACTTTAAATAGGGCTCCGTCGAAATCCGTTGAGACGACACTGTATGAATTATGGTTTGGGAAGAAACCTAAGCTGTCGTTTCTAAAAGTTTGGGGATGCGATGCTTATGTCAAGAAACTTCAACCTGAAAAGCTCGAACCCAAGTCGGAAAAATGCGTCTTCATAGGATACCTAAAGAAACTATTGGGTATACCTTCTACCTCAGATCCGAAGGCAAGATCTTTGTTGCCAAGAATGGATCCTTTCTAGAGAAAGAGTTTCTCTCGAAAGAAGTAAGTGGGAGGAAAGTAGAACTTGATGAAGTATTACCACTTGATCCAGAAAAAGGCGCAACTCAAGAAAATGTTCCTGAGGTGCCTGCACCAACTAGAGAGGAAGTTAATGATGATGATCAAGATACTTCTGATCAAGCTCCTACTGAAATTCATAGGTCCACAAGGACACGTTCCGCACAAGAGTGGTACGGCAACCCTGTCTTAGAAATCATGTTGTTAGACAACGGTGAACCTTCGAACTATGAAGAAGCGATGGCGGGCCCGGATTCCGACAAATGGCTAGAAGCCATGAAATCCGAGATAGGATCCATGTATGAAAATGAAGTATGGACTTTGACTGACTTGCCTGTTGAGCGGCGAGCCATAGAAAATAAATGGATCTTTAAGAAGAAGACAGACGCGGATGGTAATGTGACCATCTATAAAGCTCGGCTTGTCGCTAAGGGTTATCGACAAGTTCAAGGGGTTGACTACGATGAGACTTTCTCACTGGTAGCGAAGCTAAAGTCCGTCCGAATCATGTTAGCAATTGCCGCATTCTATGATTATGAGATATGGCAAATGGATGTCAAAACGGCATTCCTTAATGGTTTCCTTAAGGAAGAGTTGTATATGATGCAGCCGGAAGGTTTTGTCGATCCTAAGAATGCTGACAAGGTGTGCAAGCTCCAACGCTCGATTTATGGGCTAGTGCAAGCATCTCGGAGTTGGAACATTCACTTTGATGAGATGATCAAAGCGTTTGGGTTTACACAGACTTATGGAGAAGCCTGCGTTTACAAGAAAGTGAGTGGGAGCTCTGTAGCATTTCTCATATTATATGTAGATGACATACTTTTGATGGGAAATGATATAGAACTCTTGGACAGCATTAAGGCCTACTTGAATAAGAGTTTTTCAATGAAGGATCTTGGAGAAGCTGCTTATATATTAGGCATCAAGATCTACAGAGATAGATCAAGACGCCTCATAGGTCTTTCACAAAGCACATACCTTGATAAGATATTGAAGAAGTTCAATATGGATCAGTCTAAGAAGGGGTTCTTGCCTGTGTTGCAAGGTGTGAAATTGAGCTCAGCTCAATGTTCGACCACGGCAGAAGATATAGAAGAGATGAGTGTCATCCCCTATGCCTCAGCCATAGGTTCTATTATGTATGCTATGCTGTGTACCAGACCTGATGTAAACCTTGCCGTAAGTTTGGTAGGAAGGTACCAAAGTAATCCCGGCAAGGAACACTGGACAGCGGTCAAGAATATCCTGAAGTACCTGAAAAGGACTAAGGAAATGTTTCTCGTTTATGGAGGTGACGAAGAGCTCATTGTAAAAGGTTACGTCGACGCTAGCTTCGACACAGATCTGGATGACTCTAAGTCACAAACCGGATACGTGTATATTTTGAATGGTGGGGCAGTAAGCTGGTGCAGTTGCAAGCAAAGCGTCGTGGCGGGATCTACATGTGAATAGGAGTACATGGCAGCCTCGGAGGCAGCACATGAAGCAATTTGGGTGAAGGAGTTCATCACCGACCTAGGAGTCATACCCAATGCATCAGGGCCAATCAAACTCTTCTGTGACAACACTGGAGCTATTGCACTTGCCAAGGAGCCCAGGTTTCACAAGAAGACCAGGCACATCAAGCTTCGCTTCAACTCCATTCGTGAAAATGTTCAAGATGCAGACATAGATATTTGTAGAGTTCATACGGACCTAAATGTAGCAGATCCGTTGACTAAACCTCTCCCTAGAGCAAAACATGATCAACACCAGAATTCCATGGGTGTTCGATTCATCACAATGTAACTAGATTATTGACTCTAGTGCAAGTGGGAGACTGTTGGAAATATGCCCTAGAGGCAATAATAAAAGCATTATTATTATATTTCCTTGTTCATGATAATTGTCTTTATTCATGCTATAATTGTGTTATCCGGAAATCGTAATACATGTGTGAATAATAGACACCAACATGTCCCTAGTAAGCCTCTAGTTGACTAGCTCGTTGATCAACAGATAGTCATGGTTTCCTGACTATGGACATTGGATGTCATTGATAACGAGATCACATCATTAGGAGAATGATGTGATGGACAAGACCCAATCCTAAACATAGCACAAGATCGTATAGTTCGTTTGCTAGAGTTTTTCCAATGTCAAGTATCCTTTCCTTAGACCATGAGATCGTGTAACTCCCGGATACCGTAGGAGTGCTTTGGGTGTACCAAACGTCACAACGTAACTGGGTGACTATAAAGGATACTACGGGTATCTCCGAAAGTGTCTGTTGGGTTGACATGGATCAAGACTGGGATTTGTCACTCCGTATGACGGAGAGGTATCACTGGGCCCACTCGGTAATGCATCATCATAATGAGCTCAAAGTGACCAAGTGTCTGGTCACGGGATCATGCATTATGGTACGAGTAAAGTGACTTGCCAGTAACGAGATTGAACGAGGTATTGGGATACTGACGATCGAATCTCGGGCAAGTAACATACCGATTGACAAAGGGAATTGTATACGGGGTTGCTTGAATCCTCGACATCGTGGTTCATCCGATGAGATCATCGAGGAGCATGTGGGAGCCAACATGGGTATCCAGATCCCGCTGTTGGTTATTGACCGGAAAGCGATCTCGGTCATGTCTGCATGTCTCCCGAACCCGTAGGGTCTACACACTTAAGGTTCAGTGATGCTAGGGTTGTAGGGATATGTATATGCAGTAACCCGAATGTTGTTCGGAGTCCCGGATGAGATCCCGGACGTCACGAGGAGTTCCGGAATGGTCCGGAGGTAAAGAATTATATATAGGAAGTGCTATTTCGGCCATCGGGACAAGTTTTGGGGTCACCGGTATTGTATCGGGACCACCGGAAGGGTCCCGGGGGTCCCCCTGGTGGGGCCACCTACCCCGGGGGGCCACATGGGCTGTAGGGGGTGCGCCTTGGCCTATATGGGCCAAGGGCACCAGCCCCAAGAGGCCCATGCGCCAAGAGATAAAAAAGGGAAGAGTCCCAAAGGGGGAAGGCACCTCCTAGGTGCCTTGGGGAGGACGGATCCCTCCCTTGGCCGCCGCCCCCCTAGGAGATTGCATCTCCTAGGGCCGGCGCCCCCCCTAGGCTCCCTATATATAGTGGGGGAAGGAGGGCCTCTCAAGCCACACCTTTGGTGCCTCCTTCTCCCTCTCCAACACATCCTCCTCCTCCATAGTGCTTGGCGAAGCCCTGCCGGAGTACTGCAGCTCCATCATCACCACGCCGTCGTGCTGCTGCTGGAGCCATCTTCCTCAACCTCTCCTCTCCCTTGCTGGATCAAGAAGGAGGAGACGTCACGCTGACCGTACGTGTTTTGAACGCGGAGGTGCCGTCCGTTCGGCGCTAGGATCTCCGGTGATTTGGATCACGTCGAGTACGCCTTCCTCATCCCCGTTCTTTGAACGCTTCCGCGCGTGATCTACAAAGGTATGTAGATGCAATCCGATCACTCGTTGCTACATGAACTCCTAGATGGATCTTGGTGAAACCGTAGGAAATTTTTTGTTTTCTGCAACGTTCCCCAACAGATGTGTGAGTAGTTCTTTGTAGGCCTTCGGGTCCGTAGTTGGTAGCTAGATGGCTTCCTCTCTCTCGTTTGATTCTCAACACAATGGTCTCTTGGAGATCCATATGATGTAACTCTTTTGCAGTGTGTTTGTTAGGATCCGATGAACTTTGAGTTTATGATCAGATCTATCTCCTTTTATCCATGGAAGTTATTTGAGTTTCTTTGATCTCTTATATGCATGATTGCTTATAGCCTCGTATTTCTTCTCCAATATTTGGGTTTTGTTTGGCCAACTTGATATATTTATCTTGCAATGGGAAGAGGTGCTTTGTAGTGGGTTCGATCTTACGGTGCTTGATCCGAGTGACAGAAGGGGAACCGACATGTATGTATCATTGCTACTAAGGATAAAATGACGGGGTCTATCTCTACATATATAGATCTTGTCTACATCATGTCTTCGTTCTTATTGCATTACTCCATTTCCCCATGAACTTAATACACTAGATGCATGCTGGATAGCGGTCGATGTGTGGAGTAATAGTAGTAGATGCAGGTAGGAGTCGGTCTAGTAATCTTGGACTCGATGCCTATGTAATGATCATTGCCAGGATATCATAATGCTTATTTGAAGTTCTAACAATTTCCCAACAGTAATTTATTTACCCACCGTTTGCTATTTTTCTCGAGAGAAGCCACTAGTGAAACCTACGGCCCCAGGTGTCTTTCTCATATTATTTGCCTTTGCAATCTGTTTTATTTGCCTTTTATCTTCAGATCTATTAAACCAAAAATACTTTGCTGCATTTTATTCTTATTTATTTTATTTGGCATTCGATCTATCAATCTACTACAATTTATTTCATGTCTGTTTGCCTATCTTGGGGTGACGCTACCCGAAAGGGATTGACAACCCCTTTTACACGCCGGGTTAGGAGTATTTGTTATTTTTGTGCAGGGGTTGTTTACATTGTGTTGCTTGGTCCTCCTACTAGTTCGATAACATTGGTTTCATATCTGAGGGAAATACCTACCACTGATGTGCTGAATCATCCCTTCCTCTTTGGGGAAATACTGGCGTTGCTTCAAGCCGCATCAAAAGGAATTTCTGGCACCGTTGCCGGCGAGGATCTTCAACACATACCAGGTTCCTAATCACAAATCTCATCTCCTCGCAATTTACATTATTTTCCATTTTCCTCTCGTTTTCCTCTCCCCCACTTCACAAAAATTTGCCGTTTTCATTCGCCCTCTTTTTCATTCGCCGTCTTCTTGCCGGATCTATTTTTGAGTGCAATCTTGTTGCATAGTCATCATGACTCAAGAGAACACCAAGTTGTGTGATTTCTCAAATACCAACAACAATGATTTTATTGGAACTCCGATTTCTCCTCCCGCCACTAGTGCGGAGTCTTGTGATATTAATACTGCTTTGCTGAATCTTGTTATGAAAGATCAATTCTCCGGTACTCCTATTGATGATGTCGCGTCCCATCTTAATACCTTCGTGGAATTATGCGATATGCAAAATAAAAAAGATGTGGACAATGATGTTGTGAAGATGAAATTATTTCCGTTTTTTGCGTGATTATGCAAAAAATTGGTTTTCTTCTTTGCCTCGAAATAGTATCGGTTCTTCGAATAAGTGCAAAGATGCTTTTATCACTAAGTATTTTCTGCCCGCAAAAATTATTTCCCTTAGAACCCAGATCATGAATTTCAAGCAACTTGAACATGAGCATGTTGCACAATCTTGGGAAAGGATGAAAATGATGCTAAGGAATTGCCCAACTCATGGGTTAAATCTTTGGATGCGCATACAAATTTTTATGCGGGATTGAATTTTGTTTCTCATAACCTTTTAGATTCCACCACGGGTGGTACTTTGATGGAAATTACTTTGGGTGAAGCCACCAAATTTCATGATAATATCATGGAAAATTATGCATAATGGCATACCGAAAGAGCTCCCACTAGATAAAAAAGTTAATTCGGTTGAAGAAATTTCTTCTTTGAGTGAAAATGTTGATGCTCTTAAATTGGTTGCTAGTAAAAGTGCTCCTATTGATTTTAATGGTATGCCTTTGTCTACTTTAATTGAGCAAACTAGTGATGCCGTAGATGTGAATTTTATCTCTCAAAATAATTTCAACAACAATGCTTATAGAGGTAATTTTAATCATAGGCCTTTTCCTAGTAATTCCTCTAATAATTATGGTAATTCCTATGGAAATCCTTCTTATAATAATAATAGTAACACCTCTGATCTTGAGAATAATATTAAAGAATTTATCAACACGCAAAAACTTTTCAACACTACCATAGAAGAAAAGTTGAATAAGATTGATGATTTGTCTAGAAGTGTTGATAGAATTGCTCATGATGTAGAAAATATCAAAATGAAATTTTTTGTTCCTAAAGTTGAGGAATCTATTAAAGCTCTCTATGTTTCTATGGATGAAAATAAAAAAAGAACCGCTATACTTAGAGCTAAAAGAGAATTTTTAGAAAAGGCATTTTCTAGTGATTACTTTCGCAAAAGTGATGAAGAGCTTAAAATGATTGGTGTTTCTTTTATTGATTCCTTGTTTCGTAAAATTAAGATTGATGAAAAAGGGTCTGGAGAAGAGTCAGCTTTAGTTAGAAGGCGTCCCTATAATTCGGAGGGTGAAAATCTTGTTGAGAAAATTGATAAAAGTGGGTTTGAAGAGGTCAAAACTTTTAACTAGTGATATGCCCACTCTTTTGGATTACAAAGACTTTAATTATGATAGTTTCTCTTTGATTGATTGTATTTCTTCGTTGCAATCCATGATAAATTCACCCCATGCTTATGAACAAAATAAAGCCTTTACTAAACATATTGTTGATGCTATGATGATAGCTTTGGAAGAAAAGTTGGAATGAGAAGTTTCAATTCCTAGAAAATTGCATGATGAATGGGAACCTACTATCAAAGTCAATATTAAAAGTTATGAGTGTTTTGCTTTGTGTGACTTGGGTGCTAGTGTTTCTACAATTCCGAAATCTTTATGTGATGTGCTTGGTCTTATCGATATTAAAGAATGCTCTTTAAATTTGCACTTGGCGGATTCTACTATTAAAAGCCTATGGGAAGAATTAATGATGTTTTTATTCTTGCAAATAGGAATTATGTTCCCATAGATTTTATTGTTCTTGATATTGATTGCAATCCGTCTTGTCCAATTATTCTTGGTAGACCATTTTTACGCACTATCGGTGTCGTGATTGATATGAAAGAAGCCAATATTAAGTTCCAATTTCCTTTGAGGAAGGGTACGGAACACTTCCCTAGAACAAGAATTAGGCCACCATATGAATCAATCATGAGGGCATCTTATGGATCTCGAAACAAAGATGGCAAAACTAAGATCCTTGCTTTATGCCTAGCTAAGGGCGTAAAACTATAGCGCTTGTTGGGAGACAACCCAATGAATAAAATTTATTTTTGCCTTTTTCTTTCTGTTGTTGAGTGTTAGAACAATTATGCTACTGTTATGATTGTGTTTTTTGTGTTTTAATTAGTGTTTGTGCCAAGTAAAGCCTTTAGGATCTTCTTGGGTGATAGTTGTTTGATCTTGCTGAAAAAACAGAAACTTATGCGCTCACAAAAATAATTTTCATTTTTAACCAGAGAACGATAAAATAAAAATTCCTTTTGAAGTAGATTAATATACAAATTTCCCAGGTTGTAATAATTTTTCAAAGTTTTTGGAGTTACATAAGTATTCGAAATATCCATATTGCTACAGACTGTTCTGTTTTTTGACAGATTCTGTTTTCTTTGCGTTGTGTGCTTGTTTTGATGGCTCTATGGTTTTATTTCATGAGTTTTTGCCATAGAAAATTTGGAATATAGTATATATAATGCAAGAACAAAATATGAATTGCTTTGCTATACTACTTATAGTAGTGATATGTTTTCTTATACTAACGGATCTCACGAAGGCTTTTGTTGAGTTTTGTGTGATTGAAGTTTTCAAGTTTTGGGTTATCTTACGATGGATGAAGGAATAAGGAGTAAGAAGAAACTAATCTTGGGGATGCCCCGACATGCCAAGCTATTATCCAAAAGAGAGCAAGCAACTAAGCTTGGGGATGCCCCCGAGTGGCATCCCCTATTTCTTCTAACGACCATCGGTATTTTACTCGAAACTATATTTTTATTCGTCACATACTATGTGTTTTTCTTGGAGCGTCTTGTATGATATGAGTCTTTTATTGTTTTATTTTGTGTTTTAAGTCTTGATCCCTTGCTGGACACACCTATTTGAGAGAGCCAAAATTATGCCATGACTTTTTAGAATTCCTCTCTATGCTTCACTTAAATTTTTATGAGCTATGGATTTGCTCTAGTGCTTCACTTATATCTTTTTGAGCATGGCGTGCTTTAGTATTTTTGAAGAAATGCTCTCTTGCTTCACTTAGATTTATTTGAGAGTTAGTAAAATTTTCAAGAAATTCTCTCTTGCTTCACTTAAATTAATTCGAGAGAAGAAATATTATGCTCATGATCTTCACTTATATTTGTTTGAGCTTATCAAAAGCAACACATGAAAATTAGTCCCAAAGTGATAGATATCCAAGAATGATATAATAAAAACTTGCATGAAGATCATTGGACAAAATAAACTTGTTTCTTAGTAATAGTTTTGAGATATGATGATGTGATATGTGAGTCGTCTTGATGAGTAATTATGCTTTAGTAAGAATATTGGTGTTAAGGTTTGTGATTCCCTATGCAAGCACGAAAGTCAATAGTCATGCAATGAAATTATATCCTACTTGTGGTGCATTATTCGGTGTTAATTATGCTTAATGCTCGCTTATGAGATTATTCGTTTCTTGGTTGGTCGCTTCTCAATCTTTTGCTAGCCTTCATTTTGCACTAAGTATGATCACTACTTGTGCATCCAAAAACCTTTAAACCAGTTTTGCCACATGAGTCCACTATACCTACCTATATGCGGTATTCTTTTACTATTCTAAGCAAATTTGTATGTGCCATCTCTAATATTCAAAATAAATTTCTCTTTTGTGTGCTCGTACCGCTAACAAGGCGGTGAGGGGTGGCTAATATTTTCCATGCTAGATGTGTTATTCGCACGATGAGTGTTTATTCACTTGCCATTACACGAGAGTAAGGCAAAGGTATTAGGGATGCCTAGTCCCAAAATGAAAAATGAATTTACTTTATGTTGTCAAATAATAAATTCCTTGGAAAGTGTTGGTATGGAAGTCACCCGTGGATACGGTTAGCCATGGAAAACGAAAGTATGGTGGAAAAAGGAATAAACTTTAATTTCTGTTTGGGAACCGCCTATGATATATCTAGCATGGAAAGTGTTGAGAACTCTAAGTCGTTTTCGTTGGTGGGAAAGGCACACCTCCCAAAATGTTTTTACCTCTAGGTTTTTCGCTTTGAGCTCTGGCACCTCTACAAATCCCTACTTCCCTCTGCGAAGAGCCTTTCTTTTACTTTATGCAATTTTCATTTTTGAATTTGAGTCTCCATCTTCTCTTATAAAGCACCAACTAGGAGGCACTATGACCGTACTTGAGTATTGGGTGTAGTTTATATGCGAGTGTGTTTCATGAATGGATCAATGATTGAGAATAATGGGCTAGGGATAGCTTGTTTTAGCGTTGATATTTTGAAAGACATGGTTGCTTATTGATATGCTTGAGAGCTTTGAACAATATAAAAGTCCAAATGTCTATGCTATAAAGAAAAGAATATTATATGACATGTTAGGCAGCATTCCACATCAAAAATTCTATTTTTATCACTCACCTACTCGAGGACGAGCAGGAGTTAAGCTTGGGGATGCTGATACGTCTCCAACGTATCTATAATTTTTTATTGTTCCATGTTGTTATATTATCAATCTTGGATGTTTTATAATCATTTTATAGTCGTTTTATATCATTTTTTGGTACTAACCTATCGACATAGTGCCAAGTGCCAGTTGTTGTTCTCTGCATGTTTTTCTACATCGCAGGAAATCAATACCAAACGGAGTCCAAATACAACGAAACTTTACGGAGATTTATTATGGACCAGAAGACACCCAACGGGCCAAGGCAGCGCCTAGGGGGTGCTCCGAGGGGACCACAACCCACCAGGGTGTGCCAGGAGGCCCAGGCATGCCCTGGTGGGTTGTGCCCACCTCGGGTGCCCCCCGGACCGCCTCTTTTCTCTATAAATACCCCAATATTCTAGAAACCCTAGGGGAGTCGACGAAAATCAATTCCAGCCGCCGCAGAGTCCAGAACCACCAGATCCAATCTAGACACCATCACGAAGGGGTTCACCACTTCCATTGGTGCCTCTCCGATGGTGCGTGAGTAGTTCTTTGTAGACCTTCGGGTCCGTAGTTAGTAGCTATATGGCTTCCTCTCTCTCGTTTGATTCTTAAAACAATGGTCTCGTGGAGATCCATATGATGTAACTCTTTTGCGGTGTGTTTGTTGGGATCCGATGAACTTTGAGTTTATGATCAGATCTATCTCTTTTTATCCATGGAAGTTATTTGAGTTTCTTTGATCTCTTATATGCATGATTGCTTATAGCCTCGTATTTATTCTTCGATATTTGGGTTTTGTTTGGCCAACTTGATCTATTTATCTTGCAATGGGAAGAGGTGCTTTATAGCGGGTTTGATCTTACGGTGCTTGATCCTAGTGACAGAAGGGGAACCGACACGTATGTATCATTGCTACTAAGGATAAAACGATGGGGTCTATCTCTACATAGATAGATCTTGTCTACATCATGTCTTCATTCTTATTGCATTACTCTGTTTCCCCATGAACTTAATACACTAGATGCATGCTGGATAGCGATCGATGTGTGGAGTAATAGTAGTAGGTGTAGGCAGGAGTCGGTCTACTAATCAGGACTCTTTAAGACACAACGAGACCACTGTAAAACCGACCGTGAATAGGCGGACCACTAGACGTCGAACCCCAATTTCATATCATACATCTGTCGGAAAGATATCCTAAGAGCTACTTGAATTCCCACCTATGAAACTCCCGAAATTTTCCGGTTATGCAATCAGGTGTTGGGGATACAGGGGAAGCATAATATCTCACCCAAATCTAGCAAATCCTACATCCAGCTGTATCCATCCTTCAACACATAACCAAGAAACCTTCGGAAACCATCTACCTCAACCTTCGAAAAGCATCCGTTATACAAGTTATGGCGATACTCCCGAACTCCCGCCAGTACTGGGTGGCGTCGAGGTTATCTCACCAACGAACTGCATAAAAGAGATTTTCGATGTCGGCGTACTAAACTCAGGTATTCCAGAACTGCAACGATAAAATTATGACGACAACACCTCAGAGCTCAACTCCCCGGGACACTTCCACAAAACCCCTGACAGGAGGCACCAAGACAATGTTCTCATCATAAAACCATCGGAACGATTCAAGATACCCGCGTGATCCTAAAAATTTTTTTTAGTGAAATTTGAGAAGAGAAGAGTCAAAACTCTACGTCAGGATGCCTTACCAGAGCGATGAGGAGACTGGGAAGTAAAAAGAATTCCTAAACTCTCCGATATATAATTCCTAAAGACTCAAAACATTTTTTCTAGACACAACTCGGCGCTAAAAACGATCAAGCAATGGGGCTCCTAAGGTCGGGGAAGGCTCTGATTACCAACTTGTAACGCCCTCGATGCGGCTATATCTCCCACGTGTCGAAGCACGACTTAGAGGCATAACCGCATTGAAGGCATATGTCGCAAGTGAGGTAATCTTCACACAACCCATGTAATACATAAGGGAAAGAGATACATAGTTGGCTTACAATCGCCACTTCACACAATTACATGAATAAACATTACATCATCAAATACACTCATGGTCCGACTACGGAACCAAAATAAAAGAAGAACCCCAAATGCGACAAGGTCCCCGATCGACCCCAACTGGGCTCCACTACTGATCAACTAGAACGAAACAACACAAAGGACAAGATCTTCATCGAGCTCCTCCTGAGCTTGGTTGCGTCATCTGCTCGTATACATCGGCACCTGCAAACTGGTTTTGGAAGTATCTGTGAGCCACGGGGACTCAGCAATCTCGCACCCTCGCGATCAAGACTATTTAAGCTTATGGGTAAGGTAAAAGGTATGAGGTGGAGCTGCAGCAAGCGACTAGCATATATGGTGGCTAACATACGAAAATGAGAGCGAGAAGAGAAGGCAAAGCACGATCGAGAAACTATGATCAAGAAGTGATCCTAGAACAACCTACGTCAAGCATAACTCCAACACCGTGTTCACTTCCCGGACTCCGCCGGAAAGAGACCATCACGGTTACACACGCGGTTGAGTATTTTAATTAAGGTCAACTTCAGGTTTTCTACAACCGGACATTAACAAATTCCCATCTGCCCATAACCGCGGGCACGGCTTTCGAAAGTTCAAATCCCTGCAGGGGTGTCCCAACTTAGCCCATCACAAGCTCTCACGGTCAACGAAGGATATTCCTTCTCCCGAGACATTCCGATCAGACTCGGCATCCCGGTTCTACAAGACATTCCTCGACAAGGGTAAAACTAAACCAGCAACACCGCCCGAATGTGCCGACAAATCCCGATAGGAGCTGCACATATCTTTCTCAGGGCACACTCAGAATTGTCCAAGGTACGGGTAGGCCAGCCCAGAGTTGCCCCTGGTGGCACCCCGGCAGCTGACAGGTTGGACCAACAACACTCAGAGGAGCACTGGCCCGGGGGGGGGGTAAAATAATGATGACCCTCAGGAGCGCGACTCCCAAGGGAAAAGAAAAGGCTAGGTGGCAAATGGTAAAACCAATGTTGGGCATTGCTGGAAGAGCTTTACTTAAGGCGAACTGTCAAGGGGTTCAATAGCCCAACCGCGTAAGGAACGCAAAATCCGGGAACATAACACCGATATGACGGAAACTAGGGCGGCAAGAGTGGAAGCAAAACACCAGGCATAAGGCCGAGCCTTCCACCCTTTACCAAGTATATAGATGCATTAATTAAATAAGATATTGTGATATCCCAACAAGTAAACATGTTCCAACAAGGAACAACATCTCCATGTTCCAACAAGGAACAAACTTCAATCTTCACCTGCAACTAACGCTATAAGAGGGGCTGAGCAAAGCGGTAACATAGCCAATCAACGGTTTGCTAGGACATGGTGGGTTAGAGGTTTGACATGGCAATTTGGGAGGCTTGAAAGCAAGTGGTAGGCATCGTAGCATTGGCATAGCAAAAGAGCGAGCATCTAGCAAAGCAAAGATAGTAGTGATTTCGAGGGTATGATCATCTTGCCTGCAAAGTTGTCAGAGTTGACTGGATCCTCGAAAGCAAACTCAACGGGCTCCTCGTTAGCGAACTCGTCTCCCGGCTCTACCCAAACAAGACAAACAAGCAAACGGAACACAATCAACCACGTGCAAAGCTCAAACAATATGATGAAAAGATGATATGCTATGCAGGATGCGATGCGGGATGCATATGCAAGATGTGATGAGGAATGCATGAACCTGGCCTCAACTTGGAAAACCAAGTGTGCCACTGGAAAGTGAGATGAAATCGCTTGAAAACGATATAAAGAACGCCGGAATCGGAGTTACGGTTTGGAAATGGCAAGCAATTCAAATATGACACTGGTCTGCGATTTACAGCAAGTAGCCATCTAAATGCAAAGAGATGAACAAGCTACATCACCCAAACATGACAACAAAATACATGGCAGGGATGCATTCATGATGCTTAACAAAAGTCTAGCACGGAGCTACGGCCAATGAATCCATTAACAGATTCAAACAAGCATGGCAAAAATGCATATGGTAAACAGATTTCAGACTTAGTGAAATTAACACTTGTCTGGAATCTCAGATCAGGTAGCACTTTTCGGAGAATGAAAACTATGTGCTACAGGACCTGAACATGGCAAAGTAAAGCATGGCATGGAGCTACTCAAAGCGCTTAAAAAAAGTCCCTTAGTGACCTTGAGTCAAAAGGGATCAGAAAACACAATTGCAAGCATGTGAACATAGCAAAAACATAATCAGTTCTCAGACTTAGTGAAAACTGGAGCATGCTGAAAACAGATATCAAGTAGGCATGTTTACGAGCTCGATGCACTCACTACGGAGCAAGTCATGACAATATAAGCATACACCCATCAAGAATACACAAAATGAAAGCTAGACATGGCAAGAACAATAGCAAAGCATGCACGAATCAACTACAACATCATCGGCAAAATCGCTAACAAGTAGACAATCTGCCCAGATTCATGAAATGACAAAAGTAGAGCTCGATTGACTCAAGCTAGGGTGCTCCATAATTACAAACAAAGACATGGATTGATAGACCACTACAAGATTAACAAAACATCCTTACTGATCATCCTCAAAAGAGGCACGGATCACTAGGAAACAACATGAACATATGGCCATATGAGATAGACAGCTCAAGGACTTGGTGGAAATGCTAAGTCCCTGAAATCAGCATTACCAAGTGCCTCACTTTGCAAGCTTGTGCTAGTCACCACACACATCACAAAATTACATGGGTTGCACCTCTGGAAAGATGGCAAAACCCTTAACAAAACATATGTAGAGCTCATGGGCATATCATGCACACAATAATCATGGCAAAAATGACAAATATCTAAATGGAGCAACAGATCTGACAATTATCTCAAGTAGCACTCTTCTAACAGCATTTCAAGCATCAAGATGAACTCAAATGAAAATGATGCAATGAGAGGAAATGATGTACTCTCTGAGACGAACATTTTGATATGCCATCTGCTCAAATCGGAGTTACGGATGATGAGTTATGGCATGATGAACAAGAGCATCTGAATCAGGAAATTTGGGACTTGGTGGAATATCACCTCCAGATCTAGATCTTGGGTTCTGAGGTCAACGACGATGCCGGTGGCCTCTCCGGCGATGGGGCGGCGGGACGGCGCCGGAGGATGGCCGGGGCGCTCGGGGACGGCCGGATCCGGTCCGGCCCGACCGGATCCGCGGCAAGGGCGGCGGTGGTGCGCGCTCCGGCGAGGCGCGCGGGGCCGGCGAGGCGAGGTGGCGTGGGGTGGTCCGGCGACCGAGGCGGCGGGGCAGGACACCGGCGAGCATGGCGGCGGCGGCGAGGCATACAGCGGCGAGCAGCGGCATCGGGCGCAGCCCCGCGATGAGGTCCGGCGCGGCCTGGGCGCGCAAGAGGGGCGGCGGGCGCCTTCGGGCCTGGGCGGGCCTGACTCGGGCCCCACGGGCCGCGGCGGAGGAGAGAGAGGCGCGGGCGAGGTGGCAGCGTCCGATTGGGTGAGGGCGGTGGCGGCGGTGACGTGGCGGCTCCCCATTGGTCGGAGTGAGGTGGCCGGGCGGGGTGGACATGTCCGGCCGCCGGGCGGACATGTCCGGCGGCGCAAGGAGGACAAAGGTTAGGGTTTGTACCGCGAATATTTCGGAGGGGATCACATATTTATAGGTAGAGGGAGCTAGGAGAGTCCAAATGGGGTGCGGTTTTCAGCCACGCGATTGTGATCGAACGACCGAGATGATGGAGAAGGTTTAGGTGGGTTTTGGGCCATTTTGGAGGGGTGTTGGGCTGCAACACACACGAGGCCTTTTCGGTCCCTCGGTTAACCATTGGAGTATCAAACGAAGTCCAAATGGTACGAAACTTGACAGGCGGTCTACCGGTAGTACACCAAGGCCGCTTGGCAAGTTTCGGTCCAATCCGGAAATGTTTAATCCCCACACACGAGAAGAAGGTAGAAATGACCACCGGAGGAGAACGGAGCACCGGAGTGCAAAACGGACAACGGGGAAAAGGCTCGGATGCATGAGACGAACATGTATGCAAATGAAATGCACATGGATGACATGATATGCAATGCATGACACGCAAGCAATGACAAGGCACAACAGCAAATAACTGGAGGACACCTGGCACATCGGCACATCGGTCTCAGGGCGTTACACCCTTATACAAGAGTCATGGTGATCATCACCTTTCCTTTTTACACTTTTTCCTTTGGCAAGCTCTATGTGTTGGAGAGATCCGGATATATATTTTTCAAAATGGATTTGAAGAAAATGTTTTTTTTAAACTGCTCTTAAACCATGATGATTTTGCAAAAAAAGTTCTATATTATTTTAATCTTGATGTCAAGAGCTTTCCAATTATATATTACACGCCCTGTTCTGACGAAAAAAAATCGAGGAGGACAAGTTCGACGCCTCAATTTTCATCAGTACAGCCACCTGAAACTGTCAGTTCAAGTTGCGAAACAGAATAATATTCTGTTACGTGAAACAAAATAATATATATACACTTGGATGTATGTTTTCATAAAGTATTATTGTTGACATTACCCTTGAGGTAAAAGGTTGGAGGCAAAACTATAAGCCCCTATCTTTCTGTGTGTCCGATTGAAACTTTGAACCTATAAGTATCGCGTGAGTGTTAGCAATTGTGAAACATTATATGATAGTTGAGTATGTGGACTTGCTGAAAAGATCTTTAATTGACTCTATCCGATGTTATGATAAATTGCAATTGCTTAATGACTGAGATCATAGTTTGTATGTTTTCAATAAAGTTTCTGATTCATACTTTGCTTTGTAAACGAATTGCTACTTTAACATAAGGAATTATATGCAATATATATGTTGCTATTCTAAAGATGATCATGATGCCCCCATGTCCGTATTTTATTTTATCGACACCTCTATCTCTAAACATGTGGACATATTTATCAATGTCGGCTTTCGCTTGAGGACAAGCGAGGTCTAAGCTTGGGGGAGTTGATACGTCCATTTTGCATCATGCTTTTATATTGATATTTATTGCATTATGGGATGTTATTACACATTATATCACAATACTTATGCCTATTCTCTCCTATTTTATAAGGTTTACCTGAAGTGGGAGAATGCCGGCAGCTGGAATTCTGGACTGGAAAAGGAGCAAATATTAGAGACCTATTCTGCACAACTCCAAAAGTCCTGAAACTTCACGGAGCTTATTTTTGGAATATATAAAAAATATTGGGCGAAGAAAATACCAGAGGGGGGCCACCAGCCAGCCACAAGGGTGGAGGGCGCGCCCCCGACCTTGTGGGCCCCCTAGCAGGCCTCTGGGGCCCATCTTTGGCTATATGGTGTGTTTTGCCCTAGAAAAAATCAGAGGGAAGCTTTCGGGATGAAGCGTTGCCGTCTCAAGGCAGAACCTGGGCATTACCAATCTAGGGCTCCGACGAAGTTGTTCGGCCGGGGAAACATCCCCGGGGAGGGGGAAATCATCTCCATCGTCATCACCATCGATCCTCTCATTGAGAGGGGGTCAATATCCATCAACATCTTCACCAGCACCATCTCCTCTCAAACCCTAGTTCATCTCTTGTATTCGATCTTGGTCCCAAAACCTCCGATTGGTACCTGTGGGTTGCTAGTAGTGTTGGTTACTCCTTGTAGTTGATGCTAGTTGGTTTATCCGGTGGAAGATTATATTTTCAGATTCTTAATGATAATTAATACTCCTCTGATCTTGATTATGAATATGCTTTGTGAGTAGTTACATTTGTTACTGAGGACATGGGAGAAGTCGTGTTATAAGTAATCATGTGAATTTGGTATTCGTTCGATATTTTGATGAGATGTATGTTGTCTCTCCTCTAGTGGTGTTATGTGAACGTAGACTACATGAGACTTCACCATTATTTGGGCCTAGGGGAAGGCATTGGGAAGTAATAAGTAGATGATCGGTTGCTAGAGCGACAGAAGCTTAAACCCTAGTTTATGCGTTGCTTCGTAAGGGGCTGATTTGGATCCATATGTTTCATGATATGGTTAGGTTTACCATAATTCTTCTTTCGTAGTTGCAGATGCTTGCGAGAGGGGTTAATCATAAGTGGGAGGCTTGTCCAAGGAAGGGCAGCACCCAAGCACCGGTCCACCCACATATCAAATTATCAAAGTAACGAACGCGAATCATATGAGCACGATGAAAACTAACTTGACAGTAATTACCACGTGTCCTCGGGAGCGCTTTGCTTTATATAAGAGTTCGTCCAGGCTTGTCCTTTGCTACGAAAAGGATTGGGCCACCTTGCTACACCGTAGTTACTTTATTTACTTGTTACCCGTTACGAATTATCTTATCACAAAACTATCTGTTACCGATAATTTCAATGCTTGCAGAGAATACCTTGCTGAAAACCACTTATCATTTCCTTCTGCTCCTCGTTGGGTTCGACACTCTTACTTATCAAAAGGACTATTATAGATCCCCTATACTTGTGGGCCATCACACACGCGTAGATCGAGCGACCCAGTCACACCGACAACTGTGTTCGTCAACGGAGGGGAGCCATCGGAGGAGGAAGGCGGCGGAAGAACTCTCCTGGCGGCGTGGCTAGGTTTCTTGTCACATGTGCCCGAGAGAAAAATGACTCGCCTTGTGTCCTGTGTGTCTCACAGCAGTGCAACTACATTTCTAGTCGCCTATATCCGATAGAAAAATGACTCGCTTCGTGTCCTATGTGTCTCACAGTGGTGCAGCTAGGTTTCTAGTTGCATGTGCCCGAGAAAAAATGACTCACCTCATGTCTTGTGCGTCTCATAGTGACGTACGTCTCATGTCTTTTTTAGCCACTCTATCTATTGCGGTTTTCAATGCTAGAGCATGACCCGAGATTGATCCCTAAACCTCGGCCACTGCCTAGCAATGTGATCATTGTCGATCAAAGCCGCAACCATAAGCCCCTCATCATCTGACGAGGAATCGTCTGATGAACAAATGAAATTATTGAAAAAAAATACTCATCCCCACTATCCATTGTATCTTGCGGGAAAAGCCTCAAACACCTTGCGGTCTTGACGGAGATGCGGACGGTGAAGAGTCACCGGAGTGCGAGGCGGCATGCAGCAGGCAAGGCGAAGTGGAGACGAGGACGGCAGGTGACCGTGGAGCGTGAGGCTGGTGGTACTGCAGGAGATGGGCGGTTTCGACGTCCATGGTTTCCTCGTGGACCGGCGACGGCGAGAAGAGGCCATGAATGACAATAATAATTGCCTTAGACGCGGTAAGGTGGGGGAGTGTGTGGTTGCGGGCGGCGGCCTGGGGCAGTGCCAAAGCGACCAGAAATTGGGTGGCGACGGTGAGGGCAGCTAGGGACGGAGAGGTGTCGAGCATGGAGGGGGAGGAGAATAGCCCACGAGGGACCAATGGGCGAACCAGGGGGATACGGAGAGCGTCGCGTGAGCCCGATCTGTGTTCGCGTGGATGCATACCGTGCCAAAATTTGGGCCTGAAATAGGTTGCGGTGGGACAAAAAATGGACGCCCGACTGTTTAGGTCATCGCGTTGGGCCATGATTTTTGTCTGTCTCGACCCAAACAAACACGCGTGAACCAGATAGGGTCATGTGTTGGAGTTACCCATAGTCCATGTCCTTAGTTCAAAGCACCATTGAACATAAACTCTCTCGAATTTAGCTCATCCGTTGAGCTGATCTCACATGTTTGCAACAATGAGGAAAAAACCGGGTTGTCGCATTTATCAGTTGGAGCTATGAGACATAAAAGCAACTTGTAATGTTCTAAAGTATCATGCAAATTACAAACTTCTACACCAAGTGAGCTTGCCAAAACATGCTTTGGGATGAAAGAATATAGAATAACTAAACCAGTAAACGCATACTTTATCTGCCCCAAAATAAGTGTCGCTAATTTAGTACATGTACGTGACACAGCTCAAGAGAGATCACTCGCACATGATAACGCCCAACTGACACATAGGTTGGGCATCTCTTCACAGTGTTTCGGGAGGCCCTGGAGGCCCTGGAAGCATCCTAGTGATCCCCCGGGGGGTCCAGTGACATGCCCATGACATGTCACCATGGTAACATGTCGTTGGATCAGAAACCAACAACCTAGAGATCTGCTACTGTAGCAGAAAACACTATAGAAGTGCACTGTTGGCATGTACTGTTCTTTGGTCCCTGTAGACAAATACTATAGCATGTGTACTGTTCATATTAATCCATCCGTTGATTCTTGATCTAATAGTGCAGAGAGGGGTGAATGCTACTGTTACTATCCATTGGTAACATGCTCTAGGCATGTAACATGATCTCAATATTGTCCCTAGAGTGTCCATGATATAGAAACTTGGTAATGCCCGCTCACCTGATCGTCCTCTTTGATCCTACCAATAAGAATGGCCAACATATCTGCCACTACGTTGAACAATATAGGAGACATCGGGTCCCCTTGTCTTAGGCCCTTTTGCATCTGGAAAAGTGACATGTCTTATCAATTACCTTGATCCAACGCTGCCTTTTTGGATGAAGAATTCGACCCGCTTCCTACAGGAATCATCGAAACCCTCCATACGTAAGGTCTATTGTAGGTGAAGGAAATATGCCCTAGATGCAATAATAAAATTGTTATTTATATCTCCTTATATCATGATAAATGCTTATTATTCGTGCTAGAATTGTATCAACCGGAAACTTAGTAAATGTGTGAATACATAGACAAATAGAGTGCCCCTAGTATGCCTCTAGTTGACTAGCTCGTTAGTCAAAGATGGTTAAGTTTCCTAACCATAGACATGTATTGTCATTTGATGAACGGGATCACATCATTAGAGAATGATGTGATGGACAAGACCCATCCGTTAGCTTAGCATAATGATCGTTTAGTTTTATTGCTATTGCTTTCATCATGACTTATACATGTTCCTCTGACTATGAGATTATGCAACTCCCGAATACCGGAGGAACACCTTGTGTGCTATCAAACGTCACAACGTAATTGTGTGATTAGAAAGATGCTCTACAGCTGTCTCTGATGGTGTTTGTTGAGTTGGCATAGATCAAGAATAGGATTTGTCACTCCGTATATCGGAGAGGTATCTTTGGGCCCTCTCGGTAATGCACATCACTATGAGACTTGCAAGCAATGTGACTAATGAGTTAGTTGCGGGATGTTGCATTACGGAACGAGTAAAGAGACTTGCCGGTGACGAGATTGAACTAGGTATGATGGTACCAATGATCGAATCTCGGGCAAGTAACATACCGATGACAAAGGGAATGACTTATGTTGTTATGCAGTTTGACCGATAAAGATCTTCGTAGAATATGTCGGAGCCAATATGAGCATCCAGGTTTTGCTATTGGTTATTGACTGGAGATTTGTCTCGGTCATGTAGCGCCCAAGATGCGATTCTATCCCAATCACATGATGAATTCATGATCGGGGCATAATCGCATTTCGAGCGCATAGCAAGGTGGATATCATTACAACATACCATGTATTGAATAGATGAGAATACAAGATAATGGCTTAGTCTTGCCACAAGTTACAACATCAATACAACAGTTCATCAATACATAGCAATAATCATACAGAATAGTAGGATCCGACTACGGATGAAATCAAACGAAAAAGAAGAACGACATCCACCCTGCTAATCCCAGGCTCCCCGACCTGGAACCTATCCCTCGATCGAAGAAAAAGAACTCCAAAAGCAAGCAAGCATCGCTCTCATGTCATGATTATTGCATTACCTGTACCTGCAGTTGTTGTTGTAGTAAACTGTGAGCCACGAGGACTCAGCAATC